>NW_026057578.1:83539921-83572887 GCF_023721935.1 Panthera uncia | reverse complement strand
ATACACAGTTGACCCTTGAATAACCCACAGTTAGGGAAGCCGACCCTAACCTCCTTACTATCCACACATTCAAGAATCCAAGTATAAATTTGACTCCCCAGAAACTTAACTACTAATAGCCTACTGTTGACTAGAAGCCTTACCAATAACGTAAATAGTCAATTAACACATACTTGGTATGCTGTATGTATTATATACTGTATTCTTATAATAAAGTAAGCTAGAGAAAAAATGTTATTACAAAATAAGGAAGAAAGAGTACATTTATACTACTGTACTGTATTTATATAAAAAAAATCTGCATATAAGTAGACCCACATAGTCCAAACTCATGTTGTTCAAGGGTCAACTGTGTATAGATATAGATAGATAGATAGATAGATAGATACTCACCTTGGAAAGAACCAGAGGTAATATCAAGTGTATTATCCAAGGTGAGTAAAATGGAAAGGAGCAATAGGAAAACTGTATAGGGTTATGCAAAAAGGAAAGGGGGTGGAGAGAAAGAGAGGAAGGAAGGAAGGAAGGAAGGAAAGAAGGAAAAAGAAATATGAAAAGACTAGAACCTCCAAAGTTCTACTCTGGAAGAAATAAATATGGGAAAGAAAAGAAAAGAATACAACAAACGCTGGAAATTTTAAATGCATAAAGAGAATATGAACCAAGGGATACATATATCAAATATAATGAAATAAAAAGATGTATTTCAGGGCTAAAGATGTTCTGTATATCCACCCAAGAGTAAAGCTCTGTTCAAAGGAAACTCACTCCCTTAATCAGTGACACAAAAAATAATAAAAACAAGTTTATGTTCAACTCAAGAAGATATGAAAGACCAACAAAATTAAAGTGAGGAAAACAGCAACAAAATAATTAATATAACAACATAAAGTAACAAACGAAAAGAGAGCAAAGCAGTTGACTTGATAAGTGAATCTGCAATGCTCCTTTTATAGGATTTTTTTCTTGTGCTTCCCAACAACCAAAATGTCCCATCTCCTTAAGCCGGATCATTAACAGACAAGAGCAAGAATTGTGCCATTCATCTTTGTGACATCACAGCCTAGGACCATAAATGTTTGTTAAATAATGATGTGAAATAGTCTTGAATCTCCAGGTTATAAAAAGATCCTATCTGGCTTCTCAGATGAATCTTTGCCACACAGATAAGGATTGGGGCCACCAAGAAGGTACAGGGCAGAGAGTCAGTGAACCACAATGCCTTTGGAGGTGTCCTCACAAGAATGCCCCATGAGGATCTACTGATTTAATTCCATTTGAATGTGTGTGCCTCTTCCTGTGATCTCCATCTCCACCAGTGCCCACTCGGGGGTATGTTTGCCTAGGCAACACCTTCCCTCAAGGAAGGTCTTCTTCACCAGTTCAAGGCTATGAACATGGATGAAGAAAAATTCACTGTTATTCTCACTAACCAGTAACTAAACTTGAGCATTTCCCGCCATTATCACATAGACAACAAGTCTATGTATTACTACGTAACAACCCCTGAAACTGTTCCCAAGAGACATCACAGATATTTTATGTCACCTTGCAGTCTGGGGAAAGACCTAAAAACTCATTCACATTCATCACTGCTTCCAAATGATGGTAGTTGTTGGCCCTGATGCTAAACCCTGTTATTTAAGACATTAAATAAAGATTTCATATAAAGAAATGTAATATAAAGATTTATACAGCTATATCATAAACTTTAAAAATATTTTAATCACATTTTAAATTATATTCTTTCTTTGGCATTCCTATGGATTTTACTTAATACATTTGAAAACATTATTTGAAATTATTTGAATTGAATTGAACATTGTTCAATTGAATTGAACTGAACATTATTTGAAAACATTATTCTGAAAAGAGGCTTACAAACCACTTGATACTAGAAGCACCCAACACCCCCAAATGGGAAGGACCTCCTTCACATTTAGGAGGTCAGCTGCTGAGGTCAGTTGCTGAGGATGAATAAAACTTTTCATAGAAGGAAAAATAAAGGTGGGAGTGTGCTATTTTCAGTTTTTGAGAAAAATCTAGTCAGCATAGGAGGTGATTTATCACTTCATGATTTGGTTTTCTAGAAAGAATAAGGAAGGCTGAGGAAAAAACATTGAGGCTGTAGCACAGTGGGATCAAAAGCATGAGTCTGGGTTCAAATCACAGAGAACCATTCAATCCTCGTGTGTCCCTGGGCAACTCCTCTGAGTTGAGACTCAGTTTCCTCATCTGTAAAGTGAGGCCGCCCCCACTGGGGATGGAGCAAGACATTCCTGTGCGGTGCTCGGCTCAGCCCCAACACAGGATATGTGCTCCTTGTGTCAGTATTCCAGTTAGCCAAGTTTGTTTTCAACAGAGTCCTCTTCCGCAGCCTTTCACTGATTTTCTTCCTAGTTTTGAGCTGCATCCCTCACCTCCATTGTACAGACCTGCTTCGTGAGGTTAGTTTCTGTCTCTCCTTACATCTCTGTGCTTTTCAGTTTTTCGGTCACCTGTTCCAGGGATGACCATCCCTTTGCTGTGGGAGAAGTCTTTCCCCCCAGAAATAAAATCAATTTCTGTTTCCGGGCCCAGGTAAAACAGCCATTTCTCTTATGTGAAGTATTCTCCCTCTCGCTTCTCTACACCTCATTTGTTCAGTTCAAGCCTCACCTCACCCAAAAAGCCACCACACCTCTCTCTTCACTGGTGGTAGGAGGCAGGCTTCTGACGCCACCAAACTCTGAACACATAGGCCTTCACTCTAGTGTGGACGTTCAACCAAGCATCGCTTCTTTCTCTCTCTCTCTCCTTCTTTGCTAGGGCAGGATAGCCTTCTCACGAACAGCCTTGTGTCTTCCCTTTTATATTCCTACGCACCCCCAACTAGGTGAGGTGAAGAAAAAGCAGTGATGAACCTTTTTTTAGCAGTCTTCCCTTAAACCCCCTGGTGTCCATGTCTGTGCTGTGAGTTCCCAGGGATAAGATGAGCTAAACTTGGCTTGGAAAGGAACCAGAAATACTTCTGCTTAACTCCTTAAAGGTCTCCAGAGAAGGCCTGGCTGGAGCTGAATAGTCACCTGAAGGATTCTTGGGAAAGATCCTTCTCCTTCCAAAATTGATGTTCCCTACACGCATGAATTCTGCGGTAGAAGAATCCTGGACCATGCTTTAGGGACTTTGGGGTTTAACCCTGGCTGTCACGGTGACCAGTTATGAGACTTTGAACATCTCTTTCCCATTCTGGCTTTCAATTTCATCCACCATGAAATGAATTATGTGAATTTAATATTCTCACACTCTATGAAGGAGAACTGGACTCATTTTTGTGGGTATATTCCAAAATGTATCCGATTTTTCAAGAAACAGGACTCATGTTTAGGATTTTCTGGCCTTCTCACAAATTCTTTAGCATTCCTTTCCATAAGCATGGAACTTGTTTCACGCTTGAGGGCTTGCTGTGGTGACTGCCACATTGCTGTGTTCTAATGCCTTTGATTTAAGAAATTACTTTTTAAATGTGTAATCATTAGGCAAAATTTCCAAAAGCTCTGTTGTAAATCTGCCTTTCTCCTTTGCTTTAGTTAAGGAAATGGTTTGATTTTACAAAATCATGTCTTTATCCTTCTGTATATGACAATGTGCCCATCTCTTCACATATCGAAAGTGTGTAAAGAACAGCAAAAAAACACATAAGCACCAGCGTCACCTTGTTGGGGCTCACCACCAAGTTTTGGAGACACCACCAGCTGAACAGGCTACCACTCAGCCACTGATGTGAACATGGTGTGGAGTCTCACTTTCATCTCCTGGTTCATTTTGCATGTGCAGACATTAAGGCTACCCAAAGGGTTAGCCTTAGCTTATGTAACAGGCATAAACAGGTCCTCAGATTTCAAGTCTTGGCATTCAGATGCTAGAAAGCATTAATGGTTTTACCAGAGCAGACTTATAGGAAGAAGATATAAATCAGTGAAATTTCTTTAGGACAGAGAAGTTCAAAGGCAAAAAGAGTATGAGTTAGCACTGTTCTCACAATTCCTGTGATCACAGAATCAGCATCTATTCAGTGCTCAAAGAAACATCACACTATGATTCAGAAAAGGAGGAGGAAGAGGGATGAAAATTACAGGCACACTATGGTCAATGACTATATATGTACGGGTTTTTTTTATTTCACTTGATCACAGCACAACGCTTCCATTCACCATAAAGTCACAAGCAGACACAACATCTAGAAATACTACAGATAGTTAAACAAATGAAAAATTGACACATTTTAGGCTGAAAAGCAAAAAAAGGTTTGGTTTTCACATATAAAAAGCTCCTATTTTTAAAAAAAATTTTTAATGCTTATTTATTTTTGAAAGAGAGATAGAGCTTGAGTGGGGGAGGGGCAGAGAGAGAGGGAGACACAGAATCCAAAGCAGGCTCCAGGCTCTGAGCTATCAACACAGAGCTCGATGTGGGGCTTAAACTCACAAACTGCGAGATCATGACCTGAGCCAAAGTTGGACACTTAACTGACTGAGCCACCCAGGTGCCCCAAAAAACTCTTATTTTATTGTCAACTCTTGTTTAGCAATCCTAATGGAAAAGGTGAACATAACCACAACTAATTATGTCATTTTATTATTTTTTGGTCCAAAGCTAACTTTCCTGATTTTAGAGTGTAATATGTAATTTAATAAGAAATAAAAATTGCCTTCCAAGGTATGTTGGATTTAGGCTAATATTTTAGTTTTTATTCTCTGAGAGTACTCTGATTCAGCTGTAGAGTGAGTCTGCTGGATGACGAATAGGAAAAAATAAAGAGGTTTTTGAAATATGTCTTCCAGGGAAATAAGGTAACTATTAAAAAAAATGAACTTTGCTGGCAAAAATGAAGAGTTGACTATATTTGGAAGGAAATGCCATACAAGTGTCAGTTAAATAGCCTCATAGATGTGCTGCTCTAGAATTATTTGAGAGGGAAAAGACAAGTCTACTCTTTAGCTATATACACTCATGAGACTAACAAAAGGTTGAGAAACAAATATCACGTTGCCCAGATTCATGCTGGCTGGGAACAGGCATAGGAACATGGTCACAATACTTCCACAATTACAAAGATGTTCTGATTCTGAAGTTTCTAAAACCCTGAGCTCATCTGACTGCAGACACTCTGCCATTTCCTGTTACACTTTCACCATCAAGTTTCACTGCCTTGTTGTACCAGGGTGTTGTTAGGAACCTAACTCATATAGCACGGCTAAGAGAGGTAAAGGAATAATTCACACAAAGAGTAATGAAAAGGGGAGATGGTAAGGTTTCCAGATACATAAGCCAAAGTGACAAGTTTTTCTTTGTCAGGCACACTATACAGAGTTGTTGGTCCATTCTTCTGATTACTGGTGTGGCTGAAAAGACTTTACCCACATGTTAGTTCATTGGTTCTTCACAACCACCTCATCAGTAGTTATCACAAGTATTGTCTTTGTCCCCTCTGAGAAGCTTTACCCAGGGTCACACAAGTGACAGAGCCAAGGCTGGATCAAATCTTCTGGTTCCAAAAGTCCAAATTCCAAAATTCAGAATACCAAACAATGAGGGTATGTTGGAAAGTAGGATGAGCCCTCAATAGCCTGTGGAGCCACTGAATCTCCTTGTTGGGCTCCCACCAACCATTTGTACATCCCTTTCTTTCCTGGGTGCCCAGGGCTGTACCACCAACCTTCACCATCTGCCACTGGATCACATGGCTTCGTTTATACTGAGGGGTAGAAATGAGCAGGTCATCTGTCCCAAGAGTACATCCATTTTAAAAGAGAAACAAGTCTTAATCCGAAGAATTAATAACTATGATGGGCTTCAAGCACCAGTGACAAATACATCTTGCCCTCAAACCATAATAATGAGGGTGACAGCTGGTGGAAATGGAAAAATGGCTGACAGCCACATCCATGAGGTGTGTCTACTTTCAAAGTTTCTATGCTTCACAAGCATGGATACAAGAGAAGGAAGAGAAGGACTTAAGGAGAAGCCTAATTGGTCCAAGCCAGTAAAACTAAGAGGTAGAAGCAGTATCATCTTTAGACCCAGAAAACCTGAGCTCCTGCCCTGAACCCAACAGGCTTTCAGTGGTCCTTCAGCTGCACTCCTCCCCATGGAGTGAGAAGTCCATGGAGCCAAGGGAACACACTCATCCTGAGCCCAGGCCTTCCCTGGAGCAAGTCAAAATACTCAGAACCCTTTAATAGCCTGACCAAAAGGCTTTCAGGGTGTGTGGCTTCTCCTGATGATGAGCCTCACCATGTGTGGGCACAGTTGAGGGGTAGCCATGGAGCAGTGTTGGGGAGGAGGGCTTGGACAGAACTTGGTCATGCATATTGAGGTGTCCATGTACATGCACATAAAGTTCCTCACAGTGAGAGTAGGGACCAGGGATGAGAAAAGAAGGGTTGAAGAAAGAACTAGGAGCCTGTGTTTGTATTCAAATATTAGGAGTAAACTCAAGACCAAGAACAGTCCTAGAGATGGACTACATCAGTATCTGATGAGTACTCAAGATGGTCAGAGAGACCCTCACCCTACAAACACGTGTACCACAGTCCTAGATGCCTAATTGGGTTCCCTTCTGGAAAGCCTCTCATTTCAGGCTATGCCCCAACATTTGTCTTGGCTGAATCCTTATTTCTTTTTGCCAATTAAATGTTGTCAACATATATGCATTTCACCAGTGCCTACTCTTTGCATACATTAGACATTCAGTTACTGTTGGTCACTGGGGATGGTATCTAGTCACATCAGTTTTATAAATTCTGAGCTCCTTGAACACAGTGTTCACTAAGCTGTCCGTTACCTCTGCCTTCTGCCAAAAACCAAGAGTTCTTGGTTGATAGTCTGTTTCTAGCACTGGTCAGTGTCCCAAAGGTCTGTCTTTGTTTAAACTTTGAAAGGTCCATCCAGTTATTTTAGTCTGATGCAGTCCACCTCTTCAGTTGCCGGCACCCCTGTGGTTTTAAGATCAAGATCCGCGCTGGACTTACTCCCATTGTAAGAAGACTTCCAATGGAGCAGCATGATCTTCTTGAAGTACTTGATGGTGTTGTTCTTGACGGTCACGAAGCACAGGGTGTTGATCATGCTGTTGCTCATGGCGATGCACTCCACGATGTAGAAGGCCGTGAGGTAGTGCTTCTCCTTGACGAACACGGTGGGGAAAAAGTCGCGCACGATGGTGAAGCCATAGAAGGGAGCCCAGCACAGCACGTAGGCAGTGAGGATGCACATGAGCACCAGCACCGTCTTCCTGCGGCAGCGCAGCCGCTTCCGGATCTGCTCCGTCTGGAAGCCTGGGACCTCCTTGAACCAGAGCTCCCGGGAGATCCTGGCATAGCACAGGGTCATCGTGACCACGGGGCCCACGAACTCGATGCCAAAGATGAAGAGGAAGTAGGACTTGTAGTAGATCTGCTGGTCCACCGGCCAGATCTGGCCACAGAAGATCTTCTCTTGGCTCTTGACAATGATGAGGACCGTTTCGGTTGTGAAGTAGGCTGAAGGGATGGCGATGAGGATGGACACCATCCACACCAGGGCAATCAAGCCAGTGGCTGTTTGATACTTCATCCTGGGTCTCAGCGGGTGGACGATGGCCAGATATCTAGTACAAGAACACAAATGGGTTCAACCACTGTAATGAGGTAGTGCTGGATGGTGATATTGTTTTTGCAACATGAGAAGGTGCCACCGAATGGCACATGTGGAGGAAAAACAACCATGTGAGCTTTTCCAGAAAGGCAGACTTGAGCGCAAACCCCAGTTCTACCCCCTTACTAGCTATCGCAACCTTGGGCAAATTTTGTTCAATCATTCTGAGTCTTGGTTTCATTACCTGCAAAAGCTTTTGTTTGTTTGTGCTAATAGATACACAATTTTTGGCACAGGTTTAGACATGATATACACTCAATAAATACTAACTATTATTCAAAGTAGTAATAATGCCTCCCGTTGGTTTCTGGCCTGGCACTATTCCCAGGTCTTTCTTGTTTCCAAGATTACTCCTCCTAATTAGCCCATAGTTTTTAGAGCTAAGAGGGCCTGATAATTCCAAAGAGTTGTCGGGAGATCTTGCCCTTTCCAGTGGAAGCAGTGGGCAAAGACTTCAATCTACATTTCTAAAAATTTTGCTTCAAAGGTAAAAGAAAAGCATGTGACCATTTACCTTATTTTCCAGGTGTAAAAATGGAGCCTGGAGACAGATGACTGACTCTCTCAAGGTCATATACCACAGGACCCTTGATAGAAAACATTTAACCCTATCTCATGGTAGATGTGAAAAATCAATCAAGAATATACATGAATGTTTTTTTTTTTTCAACCACAAAGCACCAGACAGTGAAAGATATTGCTTTTGTTCTTTCCCAAAAAACCACACTGCTGTTGCCACAGTGGTCCAGGAACGAAGAAAGAGCACTTTCTGGGGGATGTGAGTCATTTGTGTGGTATGAAAGCCTCCTTCCCAGAGAGAGAGCACATACTTATGCAGAGAGCTCTGGTTTCCTGGAAGGCTTTCCCTGTCTGGCAGGGGGTAGAAGTTGGAGAAGGAGAAAGACGAGGAGTGAAGTGGGAGGGAGTGATAAATAATGCTGGAAATAAACACATTCTCACGTGTCCATAGCTTATCCCAGGTAGAGCCAAGAGCAAATGTGAGAGAAGCCTGAAGGAAAGCCAGACCAACTTTATTTCCTTTGAAACTAATCCCTTTTAGGTCATCGTTCTTAGGATTTTGATTGGAAGAGGAGGTTCATTCCTATTTTTTTCCTGATTATATTCCTGATGTGTCTGTCCCTCCTCCCCCCAACATAGGCAGCCAACTCCATTGAGTGTCATTTGGAGAGTTTACAGGAGTGAGATTCCTGCTCTCTTCTAGAGATGTCAGATGAAGTTGGATGGGTTGTGTCCACCCTCTGGACACCTAGCGGGCTGCCTGACATGCTGTGCCACCAACAGAAATCTCTGGCCTCTTGCCAATCTCCCAGGTGCTGAAGGGTGGAATGCGAATGTCTGCAGGGTGTTGGCAATGCTTCTGTCAATGCACATGTATGGACCCTTCATAAAGACCACAGTGCTCCTGCTATATTAAGTGCACCAAACTTGCTCAGACTCATAACAAAAACTAAGAGTTTAGCACCTTTGCTCTCACTCTCTCCCTCTTTATCTGCCCTGCCATGTTCTATTGATTACTTTGTCAAAGAATATTTCCATATTTATACTTGTTAACCATATGAATTTTCACTATATTAATTCTATTCCTTCCTTTCCCAATAACAACTTCCTAAGTCTTTGTGATGTTTCAAGGTCAGAGTGTTTTTTCAATGAACAAATAGGAAAGAATGCCAATCTAGCAGAAGACCATGAATCCAGTCCCAGCTTTGCCACAAACTTGTTATGTGATTTGAGTCCTTTTTCTTAGCTCTGTGGGCTCAATTTCCTCATCTGTAATATGGAAATATCACCGGCCTTGCCAACCTCACAGAGATACTACGAGGCTCTAATTAGACACTATGAGGTAGGGAAATTGAAAGACTCCATAAAAATCTGCTTTTTGCTCCTTTTCTTGCTTCTATTCTTGCTAGACACTGCACCCCCACTTTACATGTGCCTCAGAATGCAAATAGTGTATGTCCTCCTTGTAAGGGACAAGGAGTTAATGATTTCTTCAGACTAGGTAGCACCTAAGGAAGGACCAGGTGAGAATGACCTGGCGAAGCCATCATATACATATTCCAGACCACCGGCTCTAAACATCCCGATCCATCATTCGAATAACACCTGGGCCCTGGTCTTTGTTCTAACCAGTTCCTGGATGCCTGACAGGGAACGTCCAGCAGACCACCATCCCCAGTAAAAACCCCAGACCCTAAACAAAGGAAAGACTCTCTTTCCTTTCCTTTCTGAGTCTCCCACTCTGTACCTGCATTCTCTCTAAACCTTTAGTAAACTCTTTCACCTCCTTCTGGCTCACATTTGCTTTCTGTCCCATGTGCAGCCAGGGACCCCCTTGGCTGGTACTGCAGGACCCCTTCTGGGTCCTCAGACCTGGTCTGCTGGCATTAACTGCACATAAACAACCACAGACTACTAACATACAAGAAATGGTTAGCAGCCTAAAATGTATTTTTTCAGGGGCACCTGGTGGCTCAGTCAATTAAGCGTCCGACTCTTGATTTTGGCTCAGATCATGATCTCATAGTTTGTAGGTTCAAGCCCATGCTGTCAGCACAGAGCCTGCCTGGGAATTCTCTCTCTCCTCTCTCCGCCTCTCCTCCACATGCTGGCGTGTGCGCATGAGCACGCTGGCTCGCTCGCTCTCGCTCTCAAAATAAATAAACTTAAAAAAATAAAATAACATGTATTTTTTCAAAGCTATTCTGTATACACAGCAACTTTTTTTACCTGTTATTGGCAAATACTTCATTTTCAAGTTCTCTGCTACTTTTTATTTCATTGAATCTATTTATTTTTACATAAAAATTAATCTTCAGGGTAATCTGTGACTCCCCATCAGATGTTTATTTCATCTTGGCTCTCCCTGCCTTCACCCCAACTCCATTCCCAGGGTTAGAACCAGGAGCTGTGCAAGAGTCCTTCCAAATACATTTACCAAAAGGAAAATTGCAAAAAAAACTGTTTCAAGGATTGCCACCAGTCTTGGCTTGTGCTAGGATCAGAACTCCAGAACTCTAGCATTAGTAATACTTGCTTATGTTTGTAAAACAGCTTGTAATTTACAGAGCATTTTCAAATCAACTTTCTCATTACATATCCCCAAGTCTATTGAACAGGTAATACAGCAAAGATGGCCATTTCACAGATGAGCAAACTGAAGTTTGCAGAAGTTAAATAACCTGCCAAAGGCCACACAGCTAGAAATTGACAGAACCATGGTCCAGGATCATCCATATCTTGCTCCAAATCCAGTAGGGTCTCTAATATGACATTTGTCCCCTCCCTTTCCAATCAGAGCAAGCAATACCCCTTTTTCCTGGCATCCTAGCAGAATCGTCGCATCCTTTTCCTCTTTTCTCTCCATCACAGTTGGTTTCTGCTTATTGATGTTCCAAGAAGGAGTCGGGCAACTGGCAGCTACTTTCTCTGCTTATGCATATGCCCTTGGCTTGCCCTGTGTCTACCATTATAATGGCTCAGGTCCAGATCTACTTAGAGCCAACATTTCCCAGAGAACAAAGAATAAAGGCTGCTGGACAAAGAAATATCCAGGCAGTGATTGTGTGACGATGGGGAGCTTGGTGATTAAGCAAAGAATATTTGGGCTCCCTCTGTGCCCAGGACCCAACCCCAGATCAAACACGGAAATGGTGTTTATAGCAGCTTCTAAGCCAGTCATGAAATGGTCAGGGAATTCAGGACCCACTCCTCGGGCTGGTCAGCCCCATCAGTGAACTCACTGGGGAGGATTTGTGATTTCCTAAAGCTGAGCACAAGTACTCAAGCCTTAGCTGGCCCCAAGCAGCAGAACAGAAGAGTGGTCAGTGGGCAGGCTGACCAGCCATTTCCCCTGGATTTTGGATAAAGAAGGGAGTGTCACCCAGTATCCCACATGCTCTGAGATCTATGGGTTCACATCAAGGCCAGTGCATGTGTCTCCACATCTAAGGGGAAACCCAGACCTTGGGGGACACAGTCCTCTGATAATCTTTTTCAGCTCCCTGCTTTATCAGGTTTGACTTCCTATATGTAGATTTTGAGATCTTCTGAAATTTGACCCTATCTTTTGTGATCTCTACTCGGCTTATGTTCCTTGTCCCCAAGGGTCCCTTAGATCTCCCCAAGGGACCTCATACCTCAAGCATTCCCACCTTATCTTTTGCAAACACTGCCCCACTACCCTCCTGGAAAACTTTTCCTGTCCTTTGCTGATTACCACTTGTTTAAGGCCAGTTAAATGTTCACCTCCTCCTGGAAGCCTCCTCCACCTACTCCAGTATACAATGACCTCATGCTTCTGTAAATCCCATTTAAAAAAAATTTTTTTAACGTTTATTTTATTTATTTATTTTTATTTTTTTTTTAACGTTTATTTATTTTTGAGACAGAGACAGAGCATGAACGGGGGAGGGTCAGAGACAGAGGGAGACACAGAATCGGAAGCAGGCTCCAGGCTCTGAGCCATCAGCCCAGAGCCCGACGCGGGGCTCAAACTAACGGACCGTGAGATCGTGACCTGAGCCGAAGTCGGACGCTCAACCGACTGAGCCACCCAGGCGCCCCTTAACGTTTATTTTTAAGAGAGAGAGAGAGCATGAGCAGAGGAGGGGCAGAGACAGAGGGAGACACAGAATCTGAGGCAGGCTCCAGGCTCTGAACTGTCAGCACAGAGCCCAACACGGGGCTGGAACCCACAAATGATGAGGTCATGACCTGAACCAAAGTCGGATACTTACCCGACTGAGCCACCCAGGCACCCATGTAAATCTTATTTAAAATTTGTCCTTTACTTTATGTTGTTTCCTAAGTGTTATCCACCGTCCCCCACCCCCTCCAGATGGTAAGCTCCTCGAGAGCAGGGATCGCCTCTTACTTCTGTTATAACTTTTTGATGTCAGTGAATTTGGGCACCTAGGATTCCAGTAAAACTTCACTCTCAGCAAGTGCTTGGCACCAGATGAATAGGAATGGAATGAGTCATCGTGACAATTCTCAAAAAGATTGCAACCTCTTTTGGAAACAGGACACAAATGTGTTTACCTAGCCTGAGACTGGGAGGCAGTCTGAGGCTCAATAATAAAAGGTTGAAAGTGCAGGTGAAGAGGTTCGAGCCTCATTTTGCAGACAATGGAGTTAGTAGAGGTCTTTTGAGCAAGAGTGGGGAGACAAGCAGAAGATTAATTTAGCTGCAGTCTTGCTTTCTTCCCTCAGGCCACAGGAGCCTTTTCTCTGTTCTTAGAACACTTCATGTTTGTTCCTGTCTTGGGGCCTTTGCACTGATAATTTTCTTTGTCTGGAATGCATTTTCCCTATCTTCCTAAGCCTGGATTTTTTTTTTCTTTTTTTTCCAGAGTTCCCTTCAAATGTCTTCTCCTCAGAGACACATTTCCTACGTACCTGGAGTTAACTCCCACCCTGCATCATCCTCGATGTTCTCATGTTTGTCTTTTTTGTTCAGAGTATTTGTCACGCTCTGAAATTACCTACTTTGTTTGTGTGCCTGACTGTTACCTCTCTCCAAGGCAAGGGGCTTATTTTTCTTATGCACTGTCATATCCCCAGTGCTTGGAATGCTATCTGTCACATCATAGCTGCTCTACAACAATGCTCCGTTTGAATGAATGAATGTTTAGCATGGATTGTGAGGGGTGGAGCTTTGGCAGAGGGGCAGAGCTGAGAGACACTGAGGCAAGGAGCCCAAGAGGAGGCTCTGACAGCCAGGCCTGAGTGAACAGGGAGGAGGTAGCCATGAGCATTAGCAGGTCCTATAAAGGAGCTGTGTTAGCGCAGAGGGAGAGCCATGGAGCTAGTCACAGACATAGAGAAGATAGAAGATAAATAGTTCTGTTGCACCATATCTTCATAGCTGCATGTCTTAGAAACTTTTATCATGTTTTTTAATATCACATCATAAAACAACCACTTCAGTGAAAATGAAGAGGTCAGCCAATCGAAAACATTCATTAGTTTACCTGAGTTTGTTTTGTTGTTGTTGTTCCTTTAAGGATTAATTTAAGAATTATACTATCCACTTTTTATTTGGTGCTTACTCTGGCTTATGCCTTGTTCTAAACAATTATATATTATTTCACTTAATCCTCAAAGCAACCCAATATATTAGGTTTTCTTATTATTCCCTTTGTATACGTGAGAAAATTGAGGCAGAGAGATGTTAAAGAGCTAACATGAGGTTCTGGGTTAATAGGTGCTGCAGCAGGAGTTTAAACCCAGCAAAATAACCACTAATGCTACCCCTGCAATTTCATTAAATAAAAACAAAGGTATTTTTATAACTGTAGTGTATTTGGTATATTGAGATAAATATGAGTTGCTCAAGGGGGTGCCTGAGTGGCTCGGTCGATTAAATGTCCAACTTTGGCTCAGGTCATGATGTCATAGTTCTTGAGTTCCAGCCCCGCGTTGGGCCCTGTGCTGACAGCTCGGAGCCTAGAGCCTGCTTCGGATTCTACGTCTCTCTCTCTCTCTCTCTCTCTCTCTGCCCCTACCCAATTCGCTCTCTCTCTCTCTCTCTCTCTCTCTCTCTCTCAAAAATAACTAAACACTGAAAAATACTTTTAAAAAAACGAGTTACCCAAAACTAACCAAATAGAACATGAAAATCACTGATCAAATCCTGAACAACACATGAGGCCAGACAAAAATCAGTGAAGTCCTGCACTGCAAAACTGAAATTAAGTGGTAAAAACACATAAAAATAGTGGGAAGCAAAGATCAAAACATCAGTAAGGGAACTTCACACCTTGGAGCAGCTGGTTAGTTGGTCAAGGCCACTGGATGGCCTGTGCAGGCAACACTGCTTTCCTCCAGTGTCTGGGTTCAAGTTTCTAATCACAACCCCACTGTAAACAATCGCAGTCCCAAGATACAAAGCATGTTCTCCAATTAATCTTTCTTATTGTATCTAAACTGCATTACATAAACTCACAGTGCATGAGAAGTGCCTGTAGGATTTCAGACAGCTGAGTTTGATATAAAAGTACTGTATTAATGTGAAAAAGTTCAATAGAACAAGGTTGATTCACACAGATATTACCTCTTACATGTTCAGAAGAACCTAGTACCCCTTAATTTATCCTGGCTCCTGTCCCCCTTGAAGCTACTCCCTTCTGCAGTGTTACCCCTTTTGACAAGTGGCCCCCTACATCGTAAAATGGATGGCACCCAGGAGTGGGAGCCTGCCCTGTCCAGGGAACAAACACTACCATACCCCATTTTTAGTGGCTGAGAGCACCCCCTCTGCAAATATGTCTTGCTGGAGTGAAACTTCAGGAAAGGGTCCTCTATGCTTTCAGCTTCTACTTTCAGAAAGGTCAGAGACAGGGTTCCTGGAGCTCTTCCTTGACAGCTCTAAAGGGCACTTAGAGCTGTTTGACTGGGCCCCTCCTGATTCACCTAAGGTCTGTCCCTGGGTGGATAAAATACCGTGGGGCTTCCAGACTGCTGTGGAGGACCCTGGCCAAAGTAGCCCTCTGCAGGGGTGACAACTCTGAGTACCTTCTACAGGTGACAGAGCCAGGGCTCTTTAAGCTGCTAACTCCTTGACATTCCTCCTGGGAGAAAAGAGGCTGAGGCCCCAGCTCACAATGCTTTTAAAGCCAGGTTCCTTCTCAATCTCCCCTGGAGAGTGGCCTGTTTCCAGGTTATCCAATCTCTGGTTATTCTGACTTTGGCTTCAGAAAACAGGTTCTATCTGCTGTGTTCCTCCCCGGAACACTGCCCGGGATGTCCTGATTGCGGGGGCAGGCTAGACTCCACCAGAGCCCTGAGGCCATGAAACAGGTTGAGCATCTGTGCTCCAGGCTCTCTGGGTTAAGGGAGAGAGACGTGCTGTTCAGATCCAAGTACACGGAGGCCCTGACCCTCCAGGTAACTGGCTCTGGACTGTACCAAGGTGCTCTGGAATGAGAGTCAACTTTGGGCAGAGGAGCTTGCAAAGTTTTTCCTGAGGGAACAAAAACTACCCTGGTTCATTGGCACAGATGATTGTCCTAAATGAAAAGACTGAACATAACAGAAGAAAGATTTTCATAGACTGCTCTTATTGCGTGTATTTCCCATCACAGAAACAGATCTACATTGTCGCATGCAAACGTATGTAAAGGAGCAAAGTGATTAATGCAACAACCAAAAAGAACAAGTAGACATTTGTTCTCTTTTTCTTTCTTTCCTTTTTTTTTCAAATCAAATCTGTCAATCTTATTTTAAAATAAACCGGTTTGCAACAACATGGATGGAACTAGAGTGTATTATGCCAAGCGAAATAAGTCAGTCAGAGAAAGACAAGTACCATATGATTTCACTCATATGTGGAATTTAAGAAACAAAACAGATGAACCTAAGAGAAGAAAAGCAAAAATAAGATAAAAACAGAGAAGGAGACAAACCATAAGAGGCTCTAAAATACAGAGAACAAACCATGTGTGGAGTTGCTGGTGGGGTGTTGGGTGGGGGATGGGCTAAATGGGTGATGGACATTAAGGAGGGCACTTATTGGGACGAGCACTGGGTGTTATATGTACGTGATGAATCACTAAGTTCTATTCCTGAAATAATTATTACACTATATGTTAACTAACTTGGATTTAAATTTTAAAAAAAAAAAGAAAGAAAAATTGGTGTTTGGGGTTGTGGTTGAGGGTGCTCACGGTTTAGTAGAGAAAATCTTCCTCAAAATTCCCAACTTGACTCAAGAAGTACTTGCCTGGAACTTAAACTTGAGCCTCCACATTTCTTCTTACCTATGTACCTCTAGACCTTGAATATCTAGGATACATCTAGGAGCACGTCCATAGCAGAGGGACCACAGGCCCTTCCCCCTGCCCAACTCTAGGGAGCTCTGCTACCTGTGCCTGCCCACAACTGGAAAACTAGAACTCTCCTTACAGTCAATGGACCAACTTTTGAACCTCCACGCATCCACACCTATAGGAATACAGATACCTCTCATCAACCCACACCTACAGTAAAGGAAAGCACAATTCCAATGTTCCTTTCCTTGTTGTCTCCGGCACCCTCTTACTCACCTGTCAATGGCGATGGCCAGCAGGGCATTGGTGGAGACATAGAGAGAAACGGTGCGCAGGTAGTTGACAGAGGCACACATGACATGGCCATGTTCCCAGGACAGCTGGCGCACCACATAGTAATCCATCTCAAAGGGGCAGCAGACAATGGCCACCAGGAAATCAGAAATGGCCAGGTTGGCAATGAGCAGGTTGGTAAGGTTGCGCAGCTTCTTATAGCGGGCCAGGGCGGCAATGAAGATGAAGTTGCCAATGCCACAGACCAGCATGATGCCCACTAGGGCCATGCCAATGACGATCTTGGCAGCAAAGAAAGTCCTGGAATTGGTCACATCCTCATCTTCATCCAAAGGCATATCATAGTCACCATAGCTGAAGTTGAATGGGAAGGAAGCAGCTTGGGCTCCGTGGGGGGGAAACACAGAAAGGAAGTTGGTGGAGGTGTTGGTGGTATTCTCATCCATGACCCCTGTGGTGATCTCCATCTGGCCAAATAGTGCTCTGAACAACACTGCTTAGAATTCCTCTGGGATGATGTGTGGGAGGCTGTCTCCCCTCTCTGCTCACACTCAGTTCTCTCTTAATGAGTCAGAGTGTCTTTGCCAGCATCCTTGGGGTACAGTATCCAAGCTCCATCCTAAGCCTTTGAAAGACATACAAACAGTTGGCTACATATATGAGTGAACTTGGCCAAATGTAAAGCCATCCTGTAACCCAAGCAGACCCATTAGCCACCTGCTCAGAATGAACATTGAGTGATGGAGTGGAAATAAAGGAACCAGGGAGAGAGAACAAATGAATAAAAACCACATACCCACTCATACAGGGAAGGCTGGATTGCTATAGAGACAACCAGGCACTGGCTCAGTTTATTTCATTTCCACTGAAGATCTGAAATGTTGCAATTTTGCTCAAGGACCTAAGTTGAGGGTGGGGAAGCTATGGAGAATGCAAGCGACCTGCTCTAAATGTCACTCCCTGTCCTAATAGCTTGAACTTTGTCTTTGTGAAATTGTCCCATTCTGTGACTTAAAAGAAATTATTCTGAGGATCAGCAACCCTGTCTGAGACAACCCTGTCTGCTCCCCACGAGCTGGTCTCCCTCCTCTGGCAGAACACTTCCTCTGGCAAAATCCCAGAACCTATCTAGTAGCCCCCTTTCCCTCTCCTCACTAGGTTTCCTGTCCCCACATCCAAGTCAGCTATGACCCTGGCAGACAGGCACAGCATTTACCAAGGCCTGTCCCCAGGCAGAGGCTGCAGGGTTGAAGTCACAGCCTAGTCACTGAGTGGCTTAGAAAGGGGGCTTTGGAGCAAAATCCTTCCTTGGCTGGTTGTGTGTCCTGAGGTAAAGAGCTTAAACACTCAGAGTTTCAACATCCTCCAGGCAGCAGATCAATAACATCTGTAAAGTGCAGAGCTCCCTAGAGAGGGAGGCTGTTACACCCTAAGACTGCAAAGAATTACTCTGGAGTGCTCAGGCCTCCTCAGTCAGCTTCAAGGAAGGGGAGGGAAATCCTGACCCAGATGACCCCACCACATCACATAAAGGGGGTGGGAGTGTGGTTAGCTGCACTGCTGGAGACCAAAGCCCAAGAGGGACCCTTGCCCTCTCCCTGCAGTCCTACTCCCTCCCAGAGCCTGAAAACATCAGACCAAGTTGCTGGGATGTAAGAGGGCTGGAGTCTGGAGAGGGCAGGAAAGTATGGAAAACCTGAGGTTCCTGGAACAAAAGACACATAGCAGCCCCCCACCCCCACCCCCCCGCACTCCTCAGCGGCAACGTAGCCAGAGCTTGTCTTTGGGGAACCCGCACTAAAATCCCTCTGCACCCCGATGAGGCCCAGCCACTACCTGCCTCTCTCCCCCAACTCCTCACCCCCATTTTTCTCCCCCTTGTATCCCTTCCTCTGAGCCATCAGTTCTGTCCTTCTCAGTCCCTGCCCTTTGTCCCTGTCAGGTGTGAGAAGCACAACCGTGGTCTGAAAGGTCAGAGGGGGCCAAGTCTTGGGGTCTGGACAGGTACAGCTGCAATCCTGGTGAGACAGTCCTCACTCCTTGCAGGCCCTGTGTATCTCGGAGGCACGCCCCCCCCCCCCCCCACGTCTGCTCCCGGAGGGGTATCCTCCGAGCATGTACCTGGAAGGCTCCAAGTCAGGTTTTAAAAACAAAAGGTAATAAAAACTTCTTGGGGCACCGGGGGTGTTGGGAAATTTAGCACTAGGGGAGAAATTGTCCAGCGCTCTTTTTTCCAGTGTTCTCACCTCTCAAAGACGAACTCTCTTCCGTTCCCACCCAGTGTCCTCTGGGGCCCCTGTGGTTTAGCGCTCGCCCCGCGGCCAGACCCTGCCCAAGGCTGGAAGCCTCTCTGCAGCCCCTGCCGAGAAGCCCGCTGGGGCTCCCAGCTTTCTCCTCGGAGTCGCGGAGGCTACTCCAAGGGCAGAGGGACGGGTAACCCGCCCGGCTCCCCTGAGGAAATGAGCGCGAAAGCGAGTCTCTGGAAAAGCCTCCTCCCCACTCAAAAAGCCCCCCCGCACCCGGTGGCCGCGCGAACCGCGTAGGGTCCTCAGAGCATCTCTCCGGGAGGGCGCGCTCCCTACCTGCGGCATCCCGGCGGGCGGACCAGGTGCGGTTTTTTATCCGGGGACGGAGACAAGAGCCCCTGCGCCCAGAGGCCCGCAGGCACCGGAGCGGTCCCCGCTCTTCCTTCTCTTCTCCGGGTTCGCTCCCTGCCCGGGCGGGAGTTACGCTCGCGCGCCGCCGCAGACCCCAGGAACGCAAGCCCAGCGGCAGGGCCACCCCCGGCCCGGGCCCGCCCCGCACTGGCGCTCCCCGCCCCCGGTGGCCGCGGGGCGCCCTGGGCACCGGCGGCTGATTAGAAGAGGCGTGCTCGGGCCGGGGAGCCGGACACGTCGGGGTCGCTGCGCGGGCGCGCGGCTGGCGACCCCGGAGTCGCCGCCGGGCCGGAGTGTCGGGGAAGCAGAGGCGGCAGCTGGCAGCGAGGAAACGCGGGAGGGAGCTGGGCGCCGGGCGGCGCGCGCTCCCCAGGCTCAGGCTCCAGAACGGCCGCCACGGTCTGGAACGGGGGCGCTGGCGCTCAAAGCTGGGCTCAGCGCGGGTCCGAGCGAAGTACCACCCGCCCGCTGTGCCCGCCCCCGGGGCACGGGACTTGTCCGCCGGCTCACCTGGTCAGCCCCGGCCGCCGCCGGAGGGCGGACACGGCCGGCTTAGCTGGTGGGATTTCAAAGAACCCAGAGGAGGCTCCCCTCCCGCCCACAGCACCGCCCTCGCTCCACACGCTGGGACCGACCCAAACCCCGCTCCCTCGGGCAAGCCCAGCTGGACGCCAGGGTCAGCTTCATTTCAGCAGCTTGGACCTTTGTGTAAAAGAAGCTCAGAGAACGAACTTCCAGAAAGCAATGAAGTGAGGGGATACGGACAGTGTGGATGCTAGAGAGAGGAAGAAGTCCCCCGCCCACCAGGGATATCTGTTCAGAGGAAGGCTAGGATGACCAGAGCCAACTTAACAGAGCACAGATCTCCTTCAAGTCTAGATTTCTCAAGAAGTTAAATATAGAATTACCCTATGATCCAGCAATTCCACTTAAAAAAAAAAAAAATTGAAAGCAGGAACCCAGATACTTGCACACCGATGTTCATAGCAGTATTATTCACAATACCCAAAAGATGGAAACAACCCAAAGGTTCATCAACTGATGAACAGGTCTTTTTAAACGTGATATATACATAACTTAGAATAGTTCTCATCCTTCAAAAAAGGACAGAAGTACAAGTGTTGGTGAGGCTGTGGAAGAATTGGACCCCTGGTGCACTGTTGGTGGGAATGTAAAATGATAGAGCCACTGTGGAAAACGTTATGGCAGTTCCTCAAAAGTTAAAAAATAGAATTATGTCATCAGCAATTTCACTTCTGGATATATACCCAAAGTCATTGAAAGCCGTCTCTCAAAGAACTATTTGTACACCTACGTTTATGGCAGCATTATTCAAATAGCCAAAAGGTAGGAGCCACCCAAGTGTGCATCAACAGATGAATGCATAAACAAAATGTGATATATACATACAGTGGGATATAAGTCAGCCTTCAAAAGGAAGGAAGTCCTGGCACATGCTACAACATGGATGAATCTTGATGACATTGTGCTAAGTGAAATAAGCCAGGCACAAAAAGACAAATACTGTATCATTCCACTTATATTAGGTACCTAGAGTAGTCAAAATCATAGAGACAGAAAGAAGAATGGCAGTTGGTCGCCAGGGGTGGGAGGGATAAGGGAAGGGGAAATTATCACTAAATGGACACAGAGTTTCCGTTTTGCAAGACGAAAAGAGTTCTGTAGATGGATGGTGGTGATGGTTGCACAATAATGTGAATGTGCTTAATTCACTGAACTGTACACTTCAAAATGGTTAAAATAGTAAGTACTATGTGTATTTTACCACAATAAAAAATGAGGAAAAAGGAATAAAGTATGAATTCATGCTACAGTATGGGGGAATCTTGAAAACATGTTACATGAAATAAGCCAGACACAAAAAAACACAAATATTATATGATTCCATGTATATGAGGTAGCTCAAACAGGCAAATCCATAGAGTCAGAAAGTAGAATGTTATGTACCAGGGGAGGAGGAATGGGCAGCTATTGTTTTGTGGATACAGACTTTTTGTTTGAGATGATGAAAAAGTTTTGAGTATGGATGTGCTTAATGTCATTGAACTATCCACTTAAAATGGTTAAAATGATCTACAGAATAGCTCAGACCTCCCTTAGCAAGGCATCTAAGGTCAATCCCAGTTTGGCCTCCAATTATCCACAATGGAAAGGGGGAGTTCAGGTTCTGGATCTCTACTCCTCTTTGCTACTTTCAAACCTCAGGCAAGTCACAAAACCTTTCTGAGGGTACCTTTCTCCATTTACAAAATGAGTTGAGCTTACACCAGGAAGTCACTAGCAGGTTCCAGCACTTCATGCGGTATCTTCCCCTGGCCTATATCCCTCTCTGAACACCTTCTCCTATCATTTGCACAAAACTCCTATCATTTGCACAAAACTCCTATCATTCACAAAGATGTCACAGCCCTTTCACAACTCCAAGTCTCCTGTCCCCTGGGACACGGAACATGATAGCTGTTAAGAGCATCGCATATGGAATCAGCTGCCTTTTTTCCACCTAGCTCTGTACAGAGGAGCTGTGTGACCCTGGGCAGTGTGGTAACCAAAGCTTAGTTCTCCCATTTGTAAATTACAGATGACAATAGCTCCTATTGCATAAGGTTGTTGTGAAGATTAAATAAGATAAAACAGGTAAAGTATTTGGCACAATGCCTGATGCTTAGCAGGCTCCTGATAAATGTCAGCTGTTACTATCACTCTGTGATTCTTTCTGTACCTTGCTCCATGAGATCTTAACCAACCAATTTGCTTTCCACCTTACACTGTTACCTGAAGAAGGGCTATGTCTTGTTCATGTTTGAATCCTTTCTTGCAATACTTCTCAGACTTGCCTGATGTAGAATTATGTGGGGTCCTAAACATACTGATTCTTTGGTCACACCCCAAACCCAGATAATTCTACAAATTAGGTGATTCTTACTATCAAATAAATTTGGGGATCTAGGGACCTAGAACAGAGCCTGGTACAAGATAGACAAATACTGATTTGTCATTCCACACAGCATATGCGGTCATTCCAT
Organism: Panthera uncia; assembly: GCF_023721935.1. Lineage (NCBI taxonomy): Eukaryota > Metazoa > Chordata > Mammalia > Carnivora > Felidae > Panthera > Panthera uncia. The sequence continues at coordinate 83,550,426 of NW_026057578.1, read as the reverse complement.
ATAAGCAAATGTCTTCTTGATGTTATTTATTTCTACTCAAAAATAAAAAGCAAAGCCCACAGTTATCTATTGCTGCAAAGCAAATTACCCGGAAACTCAGCACCACAAAATAACAAACATGTATTATCTCACAGAGTTTCTGAGGGTCAGGAGTCTCCAAATGGCTTAAGCTAGGTGGATCCAGGCTCAGGGTCTCTCATGAGATCGGAGTCAAGCTGTCAGCCACGCTGCAGTCTCATCCGAAGCCTCAGCTGCAGGGAGGATTCACTCCCAAGCTCACTCATGAGGTTGTTGTCAGCCCTCAGTTTTTCCCTGGCTATTGCTGGAGACTTTGGTTCCTCATCATGTGAACCTAGCGTAGGCTGCCTGAGTGACCTCACAACGTGGTCGCTGACTCTCCCAAATGCTTCTGTTATATATAATTCACCACCAACAACAATAACCCTGGTACAATATGGGAAGGGACCACTCAAGTGTGTGAATATCAAGAGGGATCACCGGGGACTGATTTGGAGGCCATTTAGGGACCAGCTGCCATATAGAACTTAGAATTTTTCCTTTCAAAGACCTGACAAAAGATGGTACCTGAGGCAACCAAGGAGGCTAGCCACAATGAAGAAATTTTTGAACTTCAGAGTAGGGAGGTCCTGCAAGACCTGTGAAGTTGGAGGGCATAGTAGGATGATTTACTGGCCCAAGACCCCCACGAAAGAAATGGAATAACAGAAGTAGATACAGTCTGGCACGTCATGTTTCGCACTCTTTTGGAGAACCGGATCCTTACATGCCAGTTTCTGCCAAAGACTTCAACAGATCTCCCTTCCATCTGAGAAGCAGACATCCACCAGATGCCCTATGTTAACAGTTTATCTCTGTGACAGAGTTAAACCAGGGTTACTTTAGCCCCAAGAATGCCAATAGCCTGGAAAATTTTTCCTGTGATGTCTACCGCCAGGAGGAGCAAAAGTACCTGGCCTCATCCTACCTACAAAGGAAGCCATAATATCTGAGAGAATTTGCCATCCCAGGGACCCTCACCAAACAAGATCAAAAATCTCATTTATAAAGCACTTTCTTTGGAGATAACCCTCAGCCCTAAATAATGTCCTTAGGCTACTTTAGATTTCTTTTCTTTCCTATTCCACTGGCAGGAATCATCCCAAGCACACTCCAAATTCTCAATTTTTCATCATTTTCTATACTTATGTCCTTCGGTTTAGACATGGACGTTTGTAACATCTTGGGGCATTTTTCAGTCATGCAACTCCTGTGATGCTCTAGTAAATACCACATAGAAACTCAGCTCAAGAAGGCCTCAGTGAGCTCAGTGAGCAGTCTTAGGTCGAGCAATGCTCAGGAGGGAGCCCACTCACTGAAGAGAACAGAGAGGGCTGATTTCAGAGTCCAGACTGGAATCCAAGTCTGACTTTTAGTCCCGCCTTCCATCTCTGGCAGCCACACTCACAACACCTATTGCTACCTGTCTTCATTTGCCCCTCTCTCCATGATCCTTGGCACCATGGGTCCTTGGCTCCAGTCACAATTCCCCCTGGCTGGAAAATTTACCAAATCAGCTTATTTTCTGCTTTCATCAGATTTGTTCTCTCTGCACACACTCTCATCCATCGCTACACAAAAAAATCAAGGATTCCTGGAAGATAGCCAGAGCTGGCTCAGAACCCATCTGCTTCCTTTTCCAATTACCTCTGTAGCACTCAGGCCAAGCAGTGTTTGATGGGCTTACCAAAGCCCACTCAGCGGGTCATTTGGACTGCTCTTTGCCATTCCTCTCCACCTCCCCAAATCCCTGTGGAGGAGATGTGAAGGAAGATTCAGATAGATACAGAGACATGACCTCATGCTTGATGGAAACCCAAACACTTCAAAGATGTCAATTCTTTCATTAATTTCATTGGTTTAACACCTTTGCTAACAATTTCTTAATGATTGACAAAACTATCCCTATATTTATCTGAAAGAATGAACAGGTAATAGCTTACATGGATTTTTTTTTAAAAAAGAAGAGTAATAAGGGGAAATTTGACTTATTAATATTAAAATACTATGGAAAAAATAAAATAATAATAAAATAAAATAAAATAAAATAAAATACTATGGAGTTTCAAGAAGACAGCACACAATGGGTTTGAGCATAAGTCATCCCCACTCTTGAGATCTGGATATGTCTTGACATGAAGTCTGATAACTCAGTGGACTCACCAGTCTGGCATATTTCACATGGGGATGGAGAGGGGAGAGCTGAGGGCAGGGATGGAGCTGATGCATGGTATCTGACTCAGATTCTGGTCTTCCTGACTAAGCCCCAGGGTGACAGGGCTAAAGGCAACGGGACTCTGGAAAACAGGGGACTTTGGTAGTGCTGGCTTGGGACCCCTGATATGGAGTGGGGAGAAGAGCCTTCTCTCCTTGTTGGAGAAATGTGGCCTGGTTCTAAAGCAATGAGTGCCACATAGAATGTCATAATGGCCTGGCACCATGCAGGTTCTGAGACCCTTAAATGGGTCTTTTCCATTAACATGGTGCCCTCTCAAGAGAAGTAGCACAGCCAGGCCCCCAAAGTCTTTATGGGTGGATGTGTTGAGGGGTTGGGCAAGAGGGGAAGCATGGGAGAGGATTATTCAAGAACCTCCCCACCCCAGAGACTTCTAGAAATAAGAGTCTGGGATTTTCTGCTTTACGCAGATGGAGTCAGTTATATTGTTATGTGAGCCAGTTGTACCCACAAGTTAGGGAATCCTGGTGAAACTGGAGTTACATGAGAACACGTTACAAAGGAAGCAGTCCGTATCAACCATATCACCAAGTACAACACTTAAAGAGAGTGCTTTGATGGTTCATAGCCACTGTCTTACTAATATTCCCTATTAGGGGTGCCTGTGTGACTCAGTCAGTTGAGCATCTGACTCTTGATTTTGGCTCAGGTCATGATTCCAGGATCATGGGATCGAGCCCCAAGTCAGGCTCTATGCTGAGCATGGAGCCTGTTTGAGATTCTCTCTCTCTCTCTCTCTCTCTCTCTCTCTCTCTCCTCTGCCCCTCCCCCCTGCTTGTGCATGCACTCTCTCTCTTTGTCTCTAAAAAAATATTTTTTTAAATCCCTATTAATATTCTTTGATACAGAGTTCACTTTTGTAGTTTCTTCTAAGAAAAAAAAATTAAAGGAATATTCATAATAGTATAAAAATAATAAAATGTTAAAAGACTCCAACTCCATCAAAATTAAGTTAAGTGTCTATGAGTTTCCTAGGGCTACCAAAAGTCTAGGTGTCTTAATACAACAGAAATGTATTCTCTCACTGTGCCAGAAGCTAAAGTCTGATATCAAGGTGTCAACAGGGCCAGCTTCTTCTGAGACTATGGGTGGGATCATTCCTACCCTGTCCCCAGCTTCTGCTGGCGGCCCACAACCCTTGGTGTCTTTGGCTTAAGCCATGTCGCTCCCGTCTCTACCTCTGTCCTCACATGCTGTTCTCCCTGTGTGTCTCTGTCTTCATACAGCATGTCCGTCTCATAAGGACACTAGTCATACTGGTTTAGGACCCATCTACTGACTTCATCTTTACTTGATTACATCAGCAAAGGCCCTACTTCCAAATTACATCACATACTGGGGGTTAGCATTTCAACCTATCTTTTGGGTGGTCACAATTTAACTCAAAACAAGCATGTTATGATACATTTATGCGTGACAGAATACTAGGTAGCTATCAAAAATGGGCTGTGAAATGAATCTATGCTGTTAGAAGTCAGGATAGAAGGATAATGGTTACTCTCAGGGAAGGGATATCACTGGAAGGAGCCATTTGGAGGGCTTTTGGGGGGCCAGTGATATTCTTTTTCTTGTTCTGGTAGATGGATACATGGCTGTGTTCAGTTGGTAAAAATTCATCCAGCTGTACACTTATGAAATATGCACTTTTCTGAATGTATAGCACATTTCAATGAAAAGTTAATTAGGACACAGTGCTGTAAAAGTATATTGATTGACATGGAGAGATAGTCATGATATATTACTGAATGGAAAAACATCAAGTTACAAAACCATATTGCAATATGATTCCATTTGGAGGGGAAATATATAGGAAATATCTGGAGGATCAAAGTAAATTGCTAACATTCAAGTCAGAGTAAAAAGAAAATATAAGTTTTTTCCCTTTATTTCAATTATTTTTATTTTCTGATTTTTTAGGATGAAACTATATTATTTACATGACACTTTAAATTTTATAAGTGAGAAAAGAGTGAATTAATCAATAATAATGAATAGATTCAACTCTTAGGGGAAATGATTAATTTAGATCTTTATCTCATACTACATTCTAAAATGCAATATGGAAGAATTAAAGAGTTGAATTCAAAAAATTTCAAACTAAAAAAAATTGATAAAATTTATCTGATTTCAGAGTAGTAAAGGCTTTATTAAGCAAAAACAAAACAAAACAAAAAACACAATAGATGATATCCCAAAGGAAAAGATGAATAGATATTTATTTCTACATTAAAACTCAAAACATTTGAAAGTCAGAAAAATCATAAACAAAGCTAAAATATAAATGTCAAACCAGGGAAAATATTTATGGTAAATATTGCAAACAAAAGGTCAACATTCTTAATATATGAAGTACTATTATGGTGTAATAAGAAAAACACTAGTACTTCAGAGGAATAATGGACAGATACACAAATAGGTAATTCAAAAAAAGAAATGTTATCTTAAAACAATGAGGTACCATTTTGCCTATCAAATAAGCCAAGATCGCAAACTGTAAAAATTGAAATGGAATCAGTAGCTGAATTTAAAAATTGAAATAAACTCTCTAACTTTGGAAGAATCTTGAGCTTTCTGAGATTCTTCAGCCTCTACTGCATTGTGTCAAGTTGCTTTGTAATGAATATGGGTTATTCAGTTGATCTCACATAACCATTTTCTCCTCTTCTGATTTTAGTTCTGCCTGACATTTACTTGAGCTGCAGCCAGGAACAGACCCAGGCACAGGGCCAAGAAGATGATGTCATTCGAAGTAAGGTCAAGTGTCAGAGTTCTGTGCCCCCTATACCTATAGAGAAACCCACAGGAGAAGGTTGAACTCAAATTACACCTAAAAATGTGTGATCAATCTTTTGCATGGTTTATTGAAAGAGTTACAACACTGTCTTATATTCAGACCATATCCAAGTTGTGTGTGTGTGTGTGTGTGTGTGTGTGTGTGTGTTAGACAGTGGGAGACAAGTGATATGCATGGCAAAGCCCCAGAAGCACTTTATCCCCAGCCAAAGGCCAGACTGTGGTGACCCAATGGACCTAATGAAACCACTTTTAATGTTGATTAACCTAAAGCACACTGGGGGAGGGGGCAATGAGAGGAGGACAAATATGGAGACAAGGGACTAGGACTTTCTGTAGAGCAGCTGAAGTAGAATGGAAGCTACCACTTAGTAAAGCAGGGTTTTAGAAGAGTTGAAGGTGCTCAGACAGAAATGCCACTTTGTATGGCAGCACCTTCTCTTTGACTCCCTGGCCTCCACATCAGCCTTTCCCCATTGATGACATCACCTCACCTATGCTCAGGCATGTGTCTTGGGCTTGTGCTCACTTGTACCTGCTCTCTGTCTCAATCTCTCTCTCCCTCCCTCAAATCAAATACTATTCTCAATAACAAGAGGAGATATATATATATATATATATATATATATCAGCTACTGATTATATATTATATATCTTATATATATACTACTATATATAATATATAATATATAATGTTTAATTATATATTAATTATATTAATTATATTATATATTATATATTATAATTATATTAATATAATTAATTATATTAACTATATATAAATTATATTAATTTAATGTATAATATATATTATATATATAATATATAATGTTTAATTAGGAATAGTACATGAAGTATATATTTTTAACATCTTTAAGTTCTGTCTGATCACAAATGTAACATGTGTTGCCATTAAAAGTTTTTTAAACTGGGGCACCTGGGTGGCTCAGTAGGTTAAGCGTTTGACTTCAGCTCTGGTCATGATCTCGTGGTTTGTGGGTTGGAACCCCACGCCGGGCTCTGTGCTGACAGCTCAGAGCCTGGAGCCTGCTTCAGATTCTGTGTTTCCCTCTCTCTCTGCCCCTCCTCCGCTCACTCTCTGTCTCTATCTCAAAAATAAATAAACATTAAAGAAAATTTTTTAAGCTTTTAAACCATATTAAGTATAGATAGCAAAACCTCTCACATTTACCTTTTTTTTTTATTTTTTATTTTTTATTTATTTATTTATTTTTGGGACAGAGAGAGACAGAGCATGAACGGGGGAGGGGCAGAGAGAGAGGGAGACACAGAATCGGAAACAGGCTCCAGGCTCCGAGCCATCAGCCCAGAGCCTGACGCGAGGCTCCAACTCACGGACCGCGAGATCGTGACCTGGCTGAAGTCGCCCGCTTAACCGACTGCGCCACCCAGGCGCCCCTCTCACATTTACCTTTATCCCTAATCCCATTATTAGCAATTTGATATAGATATTTTCCTAAATATAGAGTGTTTTAAAATAACCATATACAAAATCATTAATGTGATATTACTGTATGTTAATGTATATTTTAACAAATAGGATAGACTATAAAGTCACAAATGTTCAAAGTACCTGCCTCAGTGTCAGAACATTATTTTTTTTCAAGGGTTTATTTATTTTGACAGAGAGAGAGAGAGCGCACACACAAGCAGGGGAGGAGCAGAGAGAGGGAGAGAGAGAATCCCAAGGCGGCTCCACACTGCCAACGTAGAGCTGACCCAGGGCTCAAACCCACAAACCATGAGATCATGACCTGAGCCGAAATCAAGAGTCAGACACTCAACCAACTGAGCCACCCAGGCACCCCGTCAGGACATTAATTTAACATTCTAATGGTATATGTGGTTTGTTAGAATACTCTCTATGTATACATATCAAAGAAACTAGATGGAAAACTGAACAATCCGTGCTTTGGTAGAATTTCCAACTCAGATTATTTCCCTCCAGGGAGACTGTCTCTCGGAACCCAAGAGAACAAGACAATAATTCAGTTATTCTGCAATTCAGTCATACCCAGGCAGGAAATGGATGGGCATTCGGCTTGTGGGAGGGAAGGACTTCTTGGAATGGGTGGTGGGGAGGCACAGAAAGGCTGTATGGAAGATTCAGTAGTAGTAGTGAACTGCCCTGGTTTTATTTATTTAAAATTTTTTTGAGGCTTGTAAGAGCAAACTTTTTTTTCCTCCATTTAGTTGTTGTTGTTGTTGTTGTTTAATACAATTTATTGTCAAATTGGCTAACATAAGGTGTGTGAAGTGTGCTCTTGGTTTTGGGAGTAGATTCCCGTGGTTCATCGCTTATATACAGCACCCAGTGCTCATCCCAACAAGTGTCCGCCTCAATCAATGTCCATCACCTATTTTTCCCTCTTCCCCACCCCAGCCCCATCCACCCTCAGTTTGTTCTCTGTATTTAAGAGTCTTTTATGGTTTGCCTCCCTCCCTCTCTGTTTATAACTATTTTTTTCACCCTTCCCTTCACCCATGGTCTTCTGTTAAGTTTCTCAAGATCCACATATGAGTGAAAACATATGATATCTGTCTTTCTCTGACCAACTTATTTCACTCAGCATAATACCTTCCAGTTCCATCCATGTTGCTGCAAATGGCATGGATTTCATTCTTTCTCATTGCCAAGTAGTATTCCATTATATATATAAGCCACATCTTCTTTATCCATTCTGCCCTGGTTTTAAAGAGGCAAGATGATCGTGTGGCTAGACTCTTCCTCCACTGTCCTAACGGATGATGGGAAGGCCCATGAGAAAAGCCCTGACAGTGTGCTGGAAACCCCTTCAGTCTTGGTCCCAAAATGAGAAGACAGAGCAGACCTGGATCTTTCCCACATGCTGGAGCCAAGTCCAACACATCTCAGCAGCATTTAACAGAGCCACAGCCACAGACCCATGAGTGAAACATAAATGTTTGTGGTTTAAGCTGCTGAGTTTTGGAGTTATTGCACCATTATTGCAGCAAAGGCTGATTAATATAGCCTGTAACGGTTCACAAAGACCAGACTCATGGAATGCTGGAGTATCCAGAGATACTCCTAGAGATACCATTGAGCTCAGTGCTTGTGTCAGTTTGCTAGGGCTGCTGTAACAAACAACACCTGAGTACTTCAAAAAACAGAAATTTTTGTCTTACGTATATTGTCTTCTATATCTTAGAGGCTAGACATCCAAGATCAAGGTGTAGTTAGAGCTGGTTCCTGCTGAGAGCCGTGAGGAAGAACCGGTTCCATGTCTCTCCCCACTTCTGGTGGTTTGCTGGAAATCTTTGACATTCTTTGGCTTGTAGAAGCATCACCCCAAACTCTGCATTCATCTTCACATGGTGGTCTCCTTGTGTGCTTGTCTGTGCCCCAATTTTTTAATAAGCATGAAATCTTTTAATAAGGATATTAGTCTTATTGGATAGGGGCCCACTCTACTCCAGCATTACTTCATCTTAACTAATTACATTTGCAATGGCCCTGTTTCCAAACAAGGGCACATTCTGAGGGACTGGGAATTAGGATTTCAACATATGAATTTGGGGGGACACAGCTCAATCCTTAACAGTGCTTTTTATACTTGTGCTCCTTAAATCAGGGGAAGAAAAGAGACCGGATAACACTATGGCTTACCTTCCCCACCTGGTGCCACACTGGCCCCTATTGTAATGATTCTCATTTTGAGAGCAGTGAACTATTCATGGCACGATATGTGTTTGGGGCTTAGAAGTTCTGGAACCAGGATGATCTTGGTATCTTGATATTAGAACATTTCCCCCATTCCAACCCGCCATTTTAGTGGCCAGTGATTCAGGGTGGTAGCCAAAGCAAACAGAATAAAGCAAATAGGGGCACCTGGGTGGTTCAGTGGGTTAAACATCCCACTTCAGCTCAGGTCATGATCTCACAGTTCGTGAGTTCGAGCCCTGCATACGGCTCTGCACTGTCAGCACGGAGCCTGCTTCAGATCCTCTGTTTCCTTCTGTCTCTGCCCCTCCCTATGGCCCCCTCTCTCTCAAAGATAAATAAACATTAAAAAGAAGAAGAAGAAGAAAGTAAGTAGCCAGGTACTGGCAGGAAAACAAAAACAACAATCATACTCGGATCACCACAAACTCCATCCACTATTACTACAGCAAAGTTTCAAAGGCATGAAACCTCTCAAGGAAATAAACAGATCAGTTGTAAAGAGTAGCTTTAGCAATCAAAAAAAGGATATCAATATGGTTGCATAGGAGATTTTTATGATATGAAAGTAAATTTTTCTAAATTTGAAATGTCTGATTTTATGGAAATTGTAAAAATTGACTCAAGAAGAGGTGTAAATCACAGTAATTACAGATAAATGAGAAAGTAGTTAAAAGTCTCCTCTTGTAAAGGTGCCAAACCCAGATTTATGCAAAAAGCCCATTGAACTGTTGAGGAACAGATGAGGGAATTCTCCCCAAATATTTGCCCATCACCCTTATGAACAAAGATCAAAAACTTTTCATAAATATTACCAAAATAGAATGCAGCAGGAGAATCATCAGCAGGGATTTATTCCAGGAATACGAGCATAGTGCAGTATTAGAAATATATTATGCAGTTCATTACATTAATACGTGAATGGCAAAGAAATATATGTTGTAGATGCTAAAAAATTTGATATACTCAAAACCATTCTTTTTTGAAAAAAATTATTTATAAGGTATGAATAAAAGTAAACTTATTTAACTAGAAACTTATTTGCAGAAGAAAGCAGACCCAGTAATCAATAAAATATCATGTCACATATTCTAAATGTTAACATCTCAAAGGATTACTTAATATTTTACTCCTATGGACCAACTCTGGGATCTCTTTATAGATCTTCCATGTTTGACCCCCTTAGAAAAGATGTTGTGGTGCCTCTCAAATACTTCCCTGGATAAATATCATGTATGTTATCAATGACCTTTTTTTTTTTAATGTTTATTTATTTTTGAGAGAGAGACAGAGAGTGAGCTGGGGATGGGCAAAAGGAGAGGGAGACACAGAATCCCAAGCAGGCTCCAGGCTCTGAGCTGTCAGCACAGAGCCCCATGAGGGGCTCAAACTCACAAACCATGAGATTATGACCTGAGCCGAAGTCCCACGCTTAACCAACTGAGCCACCCAAGCACCCCCCCTTTGAGTGTCATGTGTCATCTCTTTCCCACTTGATGTCATAAGACCCCTCTCCTCCTTGCTTACCTTGAGGCAATTCTTTTTTTTTTTATTAAAAATGTTTAAACAAAAATTTATTGCACTCTAGAGAGCTTCTATTTATGTCATTTTATCTTTTTTTATGAAATTTATTGTTAAATTGGTTTCCATAGAACACCCAGTGCTCATCCCAAAAAATGCCTTCTTCAATACCCATTACCCACCCTCCCCTCCCTC
>NW_026057578.1:83536695-83539821 GCF_023721935.1 Panthera uncia | reverse complement strand
CCCCTCTCTCCCACCCCCCATCAACCCTCAGTTTGTTCTCAGTTTTTAAGAGTCTCTTATGCTTTGGCTCTCTCCCACTCTAACCTCTTTTTTTTTCCTTCCCCTTCCCCATGGGTTTCTGTTAAGTTTCTCAGGATCCACATAAGAGTGAAAACATATGGTATCTGTCTTTCTCTGTATGGCTTATTTCACTTAGTGTAACACTCTCCAGTTCCATCCATGTTGCTACAAAGGGCCATATCTCATTCTTTCTCATTGCCATGTAGTACTCCATTGTGTATATAAACCACAATTTCTTTATCCATTCATCAGTTGATGGACATTTAGGCTCTTTCCATAATTTGGCTATTGTTAAAAGTGCTGCTATAAACATTGGGGTACAAGTGCCCCTATGCATCGGTACTCCTGTATCCCTTGGGTAAATTCCTAGCAGTGCTACTGCTGGGTCATAGGGTAGATCTATTTTTAATTTTTTGAGGAACCTCCACACTGTTTTCCAGAGCAGCTGCACCAGTGTGCATTCCCACCAACAGTGCAAGAGGGTTCCTGTTTCTCCACATCCTCTCCAGCATCTATAGTCTCCTGATTTGTTCATTTTGGCCACTCTGACTGGCGTGAGGTGATATCTGAGTGTGGTTTTGATTTGTATTTCCCTGATGAGGAGCGATGTTGAGCATCTTTTCATGTGCCTGTTGGCCATCTGGATGTCTTCTTTAGAGAAGTGTCTATTCATGTTTTCTGCCCATTTCTTCACTGGATTATTTGTTTTTCAGGTGTGGAGTTTGGTGAGCTCTTTATAGATTTTGGATACTAGCCCTTTGTGCGATATGTCATTTGCAAATATCTTTTCCCATTCCATTGGTTGCCTTTTAGTTTTGTTGATTGCTTCCTTTGCTGTGCAGAAGCTTTTTATCTTCATGAGGTCCCAATAGTTCATTTTTGCTTTTAATTCCCTTGCCTTTGGGGATGTGTCAAGTAAGAAACTGCTACAGCTGAGGTCAGAAGGTCTTTTCCTGCTTTCTCCTCTAGGGTTTTGATGGTTTCCTGTCCCTTGAGGCAATTCTTGATGAGCTCTTAGATTATGCTTACATTATAAAAAAAGACCCTGTGGTTTTAATGCATAAAGGACCAAGCTATTGTTTTTATTTGCTTCATTTCTTCCTCTGTACAATTCTTTAGATAAGAGACAAAAGCTCCATTTGTAAAATTCTAATGCTGTGATTTTTTTTCTATAATGGCAGCAGGTTCCATACCTCATGGTGAAACATTAGAAGCACTCCCATTCAAATCAGGAACAAGAGGGGTGCCTGGGTGGCTCAGTCAGTTGAGCATCCAACTTTGGCTCAAGTCATGACCTCACAGCTCATGAGTTCCAGCCCCATGTCAGGCTCTGTGCTGACAGCTCAAAGCCTGGAGCCTGTTTCGGATTCTGTGTCTCCCTCTCTCTCTGCCCCTAACCCACTCTCATTCTGTCTCTGTCTCTTTTCAAAAATAAATAAACATAAAAAAAAATCAGGAACAAGATAAGGATTCTGGCTGTCACTCCTACTACCAGTTCTATCCTGGAAGTTCTAGCTAATTCAATACAGCAAGAAAAATTAATGAAGTACAAATATATATAGCTGGCAGATTACATCATTTTGACTAGAAAATCTCTAGAATATGTTGAAAGAAATATTAAAACTAATAAGACAGTCCATTAGATTGGTCTGATAAAAGAGCAGCACAGGAAATGGAGTTGTTTTCATATTTATGGCGATAGCAATAACCAATGAAGAAAAGGCAAAGAAAAAAAAATTCCACTCACAGAGGCAACAATAATTATGAAGTACTTAGAAATAGGGGCACCTGAGTGGCTCAGTCGGTTAAGTGTCCCACTTTGGCTCAGGTCATGAGTTTGAGCCCCGCGTTGGGCTCTGTGCCGACAGCTCAAAGCCTGGAGCCTGCTTCAGATTCTGTGTCTGTCTCCCTCTCTCTCTGCCCCTCCCATGCTCATGCTCTGTCTCTCTCAAAAATAAATAAAGATAGAAAGAAAGAAAGAAAGAAAGAAAGAAAGAAAGAAAGAAAGGTGACAGGAAATATGCAAGGCCTATTAAGAAAAACACTAATACTAAAGGTCATAAAAGAAGAACAAAATAGGTAGAGGGCTGTTATGTTTCTGGATGAGACTGAATTTTGTAAATATGTTAGCAGTCCCCAAGTTGAATTATAATGTGGTGTACTCCAATTAACAGTCTTTCAGATTTTTACAGAATCTTTTAGATTCTGTATTGAATTTGGAAATTTGATTCTAAAGTTTATCTGCGAGAATAGCTGTGGCAATTTCAAAAAAGAAGACGGAGGGCTGTGGTAAGCAGCTTCTATGATGACCCCCAACCACTTCTGGAACTGATGTCTCTGGCCAATCGCCGGTGGGGACCTAAGGCCTGCAACCAGTCACACAAATGAGTTTGGAAATGGATCCTCCCCATCTTAGCATCGAGACAAACCCAGCCCTATATGACAGCTTTTCTTGTGAGAGATCCTAACCTAGAGGCTCCCAGCTAAGCCACGCCCAGATTTCTGAGCCACAGAAATGTAGAGAAATAAGTGTTTGTTGTTTTGTGTAACATTTGGGCAGTAATCAATAATAATATACCTATAAATATTTGATTCCTTTCTTTAACCTCCACCACTTCTATCTCATTCAGCTTCTACTGAAACTTAGAGAACAGAGGAGTCATGGGCTCTGTGGATTCAAGGTTCCCCCCAACCCCATGAAAGTTAGGCTCCTCAAGACTCCTACTTACTCCCAGGTAGCCACATTGAAGAGTTTTATGTCAAAAAGCAGGCGCATTCACTGAAGGAATGTTCTGAAGGCTGTCCCACCCTCCCAGGGCAATCATTAACTTTCCATGTTCACAACCACTCAGGGTATGGCCAGCAGCCTCATGGGCTCACCAACCTGATTTCGCAGCCAAAACGAGGGCAGGTACATCTCTTAAAAGTGGACTCCTATCATTTCCAGCAGGTGAGACTGAAGAATAAAGTCAACACTTTCAGTGACAAACATTAAAAAAAAAAGAAAAGAAAAGAAAAGAAAAGAAAAGAAAAGAAAAGAAAAGAAAAGAAAAGAAAAGAAAAGAA
>NW_026057578.1:83490554-83536685 GCF_023721935.1 Panthera uncia | reverse complement strand
AAAAGAAAAGAAAAGAAAAGAAAAGAAAAGAAAAGAAAAGAAAAGAATTCTAACTCCCATGGGATCTCAGACAAGCAGATCCCCAGGAATCATCTCTCTTTGGGTTAGTTCTTGGATGGCAGTGGAAGCTAAATTAAGTTTGGTTAGTTGGTTAAAGGAATCGAATTAAACATTAATTACATTAATTATCGATCGCTACATAAAAATTACCCTGATTTAGCAGCTTAAAGCAACAACACTGAGACACTGAAGTGCTCCAGAACCTAAAATGCTTACCACAGACCCTGGCGGCTCTCAACAGCGACAATCGCACTCATCCATCATCTGTGTTCCCACCAGTGCGCAGGTGCAAGAGGGGCGGTGAGGAGTCTTGGACAAAGCACAAGCTTTGGAATCAGTTCCTGTGCTGCCATTTATTAGCTGTACTTTCAACTTGCACTGCAGGCATGGGAGGGGCACTTGGCTTCTGTCAGAGGTATTTGAGAAAGTAAGAGGATGCAGAACAGAGGTATTTGAAATCCTCTACATGCAATGAGTACCGAACAAGCCCTAGAAATACAATGCACCATCCAGTAAACATAGACAACAATACCATGTTATAATCATCGAACTTGCTAAGAGACCGGAACTTAATTATTCCAACTGCTGAAAAGAAAGGATAATTACGTGATGTGTTAGAGGTGCTTATTATTGCCACAATGACAATCATATTACAATATATAAATATATCAAATTAACATGCTGTACACCTTAAATTTACACAACGTAATATGTCAAATATATTTTAAATATATGCCAAATAAAAAAAAGTAGATAAAATTTAAAAGCTAGACAAATCTAGTTACGTAATCATCTAGAGAACCCCAAGGATTATAGACAAAAATACACCTTAACAAGGCTGGAGGGCAAAACCATTTTAGAACTAGGGAATGCAAAGTCAAATGTCTGCCTGGAATGCAGTGTAAATAAGTGAAGCCTCAAAGGGCAGATAAAACCAGACCTGAAGGTCACCTAACTTCTTCAGCTTTTCTGGTGGGAGCGGAAGTCTTCAGTGCTTCTGTTCATGCTGGCTACTTGGTGAAGCAGCCAGCCAGTGGTGCCACGGCCCCAGTGCCATGGCCTGTGAGATGCTCCAAGCTTCCCAGACAGCAGCTGACAGGGTTCCTGGGAAACATGGGAAATGATAGGATAGGAGCTGGGAGCAGAGGAGACTGAATGCTTGTGCTACAGTGCTTTGATCATTTCCTGTGTAAATCTAGATTTGCCCATTTATTTTTAATGTTTGTGCATTATACGGAATAATTATGTTATTTAAAATGGTGTTTTGGGATAATCAGTCTGTTATGGATATGGAATGACAGAAGGACATATGAAAGTCAGAGAGATTTATTATACTCACAGGTCCTAAAAGAGAAAGGCACAGTGCTCCATGAAGGGGGCCACCGACAGGAGTGTCTAGGGAATGGGCTCAACCAAGCAAGTGGGGAGCCAAGAGAGAGTGAGGACATGTGGACAAGTGACTTTATTGGGGTCAAGGTGAAGTACACAAGCAAAAGGCATGAGGGGATTTCATCAATGCAACTGAATGCCACCAGGTCACACACAGGGAGGGCAAGAAGGGGAACCTGTGGCAGGGACCAGTGCTCTCATGCTGGTGCAACTGGTCACCTGGGCAGGCTGCCCTCAGCCAGTTTGTGTAATGTTAAGGAATCAGAAAAATATGAAGTTTTAAAAATTTACAATAAAGGTTAAAAAAAAAACATTGTGCAATCATCCTCTTGGTAGAAATGAACTTACAGAAAGGAAAGTACTAATTCTCATTTTTTTTAAGGGAAGTTGATGATACATGTCCACTCTGGGGTTCACGGTGATATCACTGACCACATGAAAACAAGAAGATACACATCTGCCAGAAAGCGTCAGCATCTACTATGAGAATTAGAAATTATTTTAAGAAGACTGTGGAATTTTCTGTCTGAATGCAGAAGGTGCATTTAGTTACATTCTGTGAAGTAGGACTTTCCATTTAGCTCAAATGACCATTCTTTTAAGTTAATTAACTCTGCTTTAGTTCAGTTCTTTTGGTCTGTGCAAACAAATGAAGCAATAGCCATTAGTGTTCTGGCTCCATTTATAAAAGAAAAATTCTATATAAACATTTCATATTGGTGTCTTCAAATGATTCTAATTAAAAGTCAGTTGAGCTGATTCCAATAATGGTTTGATCAGTTTTTTTCAATACTTACAAACTCATAGTAAAACTTGAGGAAGTTCATTCTGGTAGACATTTGACATTATAGTAAATGCTATTATAAATCCAAGTAGTAAGTTCAACATTGATGATAAAATTATTTGGGGTGTGTGTGTATGTGTGTGTGTATTGATAATCAGAACTTCAATGCAGCACAGTATTGTGATAAAAACTATGTTCTTATTAAATAAAGAAACTTATGGAGCAGAATTCTATCTCTAGAATTAGTTTTGTTGCATGTATAATTCATAGTTCTCAAACTTCAATATTTTATAAAACCACATAGACACTATAGTTGTCAACATTTATAAACATTATATACACAGAATAACAAAATTTTAAAATTAATTTACTGTTAAATACAAAAATAATCCCTTTAGTTTGGTAGAATTTCTCTGTTTACTTCCTGTTATCAATCAGATTTTAGAAATGTCTGTGCCTTTGAAAAACAATTTTGTCAATTGAAGTGTCTTACAATTACATAAAACCTTTTTAATAGGCCCTCTAAACTTTGGCTGCATTTTGAGCATAAACATTTCAGAGCTTCAGTTAAAGTATTCAATACTGTAACACCAAAACAACTTAACTTTTAGAGCTTTTAGAAAATTGGATTTATCGAAAACAAAGCCTATAGGCAGAAATGTTGAAATTTATCCCTATAAAAGCTAGAGGATCTAAAAAACTTATATAGGAGCTTTAATTGATATTCTCTAATTGTGCTTTGGAACATCTCCACTTGTCAGAAGAATTTCTTTTCTTAAATTGTGATAAATTACATATAATATTTACCACCTTAGCCATTTTCAAGTGTACATTTCAGTAATGTCAAATACCTTCACGTTGTTTTGCAAACAATCTTCAGAACTTTTTCATCTCGCAAAACTGAAACTCTACACCCATAAAACAACAATTGTTTATTTCCCACCTCTTCCCAGCTCCTGGCAAGCACCATTCTGCTGTCTGTCTCTATGAATTGGACTAGTCTACTCCCTCATAGAAGTGGAATCTTACAGTATTTGTCTTTTTGTGACTAGCTTATTTCACTCAGCACAATGTCTTCAAGGCTCATCCCTGTGGTAGCAGGTGTCAGAATTTCCTTCTGTTTTAAGTTGAATAATATTCCGTTGTCCATAATACAACATTTTGTTTATCCATTTATCTGTCAGTGGACATTTGGGTTGCTTCCACCTTTTGCCTATTGTGCATAATAATGCTGCCATGAAAATGTCTTTGAGACCCTGCTTTCAATCCTTGGGGCAGATACCCAGAAGCGAAACTGATGGATCATATGGTAATTCTATTTTTAATTTTTTGAGGAACCACCATGATGTTTTCAACCGCAGCTGTACCATTTTACATTCCCACCAAACAGTGCATTAGGTTCCAATTTCTCTGTGTCCTGACCAACACTTATTTTCTAGGTTTTGTTTTTGTTGGTTTTTGAAAGTAGCCACCCTAATTGGTGTGAGGCAATGTTTTCCTGTGGTTTTGATTTGCATTTTACTAGTGATCACAGATATTGAGCATCTTTTCATATCCTTGTTGGCCATTTGTAAATCTTCTTTGGAGAAACGTCTATCCACGTCCTTTGCACATATTTTAATCATGTTATTTGCTTTTTCTGTTAGAATTGTAGAGGTTCTTTATATATTCTGGGTATTCACTTCTTATTAGATATAGGATTAACAATTATTTTCTCTCATTTTACAGGGTGACTTTTCACTGTGTTGGCTATGTCCTTTGACATGCAGAAGCTTTACATTTTTGTGTAGCCCAATTTCTCCAGTTTATACTTTTGTTTTCTGTGCAGCTCCCCACCTGCTTGGTTGAGCGCACCCCTTTGGCACTCCTCCCCAGGCAGCCCCCTGCATGGAAGGGAGCTGCTGCACCACCCAGTCTTCCCCAGTAGAGGGGGATAGAGAGCAACAAGGAAACAAAAGGGCCAGTGAAGAAAGGCAAGAAAATCAAGGCTACAACTTGACAGACTTGTTTGTTCATGTGAACCAGCATCAACAAAAACCTTAACACAATATGAAAAATCGAGGGGGTTCAAAATAAATAGGTTTTGGAGGCTCTTGAGAACAGCGATCAGCTAGAGCCTTCATTCATTCCATCAGAAACAAACATGCCCCCTTCGGGGTGACACATGCACAGAGAGACAAAGCTGGGCACTAATTACAGTGGGGCTGTAACTACCAGGCATCCTGCAAAAGTCCTCTGTGAAGTGGAATGTAGAAATAACACAGGTAATCAGATCCACGGATTGCTAGGATGATGCAAACACATTATTCTCTTCAAATTAAAGCACTTTATTCATGTCCAGAGCTTGAAAATCCATTTCTCAGTAAAGGTCAAGGAACGCAAACACAGCTTGAATTTAATTAGTAAGCCAGCTGTCAGTCACTGGCAGTGACAGAGGCCGGAAGACATTTTGAAGCAGGAAATGAGCTAACATTAACATGACAAGGTCCTTGCATCTTTAATCATGAACTCCTCTTTCAGAAATACTTTATCACGGAAAGAATGACACCATTTGGCATGTATTTTCTCTCCTGATTTATTTCCTGAGTTCTCATTCTTCTAAATAGCAAATCTAGCAAATAAGAATTTAGTTCACTGGAAGGGGGGATTCAATACAGCTGGTCCTTGTATTAATATGCTGTCATTGATTATCCATTCTAAAGTAGTGCCCTGAAGCAAGATCGAAGCAGGAGATAAAAATCAGACCACTTGGCACTTTGTTTTGTTTATAAATTTAGGGTTGAGAGAGTTAGTCCAGGCATCAGGTGAACTGGTTCTATCCTTGAACCCACCACTACTAACTAGGGGCAGCTTCAGAAGGTAGAAGGGACTCGGTAGGTTGGAAGGGAGTTCTTGAACTATTGACGTAGAGTAAATGTGGAGAAGGCCTCAGTCACCTGCCATCCCCCTTAGAACCACTGCTGCTACTAATTTTTACTCTGCAACTTTGGAGAACTCACTTAAACTCTCTAATCTTTAATTTACCAATTGCAAAGCAGGAGTAGGATACTCAAAAAGGGAATTACTAGTGATGGTCTGAAGGTGGTGACTGCTATGGGTGACTTTTCTGTTGTTCTTTCTGCTTGTCTATTTTCTGTGATTTTTTTTTTAAGTTTTATTTATTTATTTTGAAAGAGAGTGGGCAGGGGGGATGGTGGGCAGAGAGAAAGAGAGGAAGAGAGAGAATCCCAAGCAGGCTAAACTCTGTCGGCATGGTTTGTCAACTCACAAACCATGAGATCATGACCTGAGCTGAAATCAAGACTCAGATGCTTAACTGGCTAGCCACCCAGGCACCCCTAATTTTTTTGGAGAAAAAAACACTAAGGGCTGTAATTCATTATGAAACATTAAATAAATACAAATCTGAGTACCTAGAGATACTACTGCTACTACTACTAAATAGGTATTTTTAAAAAGCAAAAGAAAGAAAGGAAAAGCTCATTTCCACTAACTTCTTACTCTGGAAATTTAAAGAAACACTTATTCTGCCTTTGGAGAAGAACTATATTTCATCTCCAGTACATGAGAAAAATTTCTTCTTTATAGTAGGATACCAGCTAATACATGGGAAAGGAATGAGAGAATTAGGAAATAACCATTATCTAACCCTCCAGTGTAATAATTGATTCAGGTAAGGATCATCAATAGATCCTGAAAAGCCTCCTCCCACAGATAATTTACACATGAGAAAACATAACTTTATAAAGGAGATGCCAGGTGCCACCCACCAATAGTGGGATAGCCTGACATGTGCTTCAATGTTCTTGCCAAAAATGTTTTACTGAATTTAATCAAGCTTTGAATTTAACTCCCAGGATACAAAAAATAGTGGATAGAGGAACATGGTAAATGACACCACAATAAGATAACCAGATAAATTCAAAATGTGGGGCATTCTACCTTGTCTCTTCTAAAAAGACAGTATTCTAAAAAGATAGGTGGGGACCACTCTGGAACTAGCATAAAGAATCTTAACTACCACATGCAATGCATGAATCTTGATTCGATCCTTGTGAAAAAAAGAAAAGAAAAGAAAAGAAAAACAGCTATAAAAGATATATTTAGGACTATTGGAGAAATTTGAATATGAACTAAATTTGAGTATTAGGTGATATTAGGAAATCATTGTTAATTTTCTCAGCTATGATAACAGTATTTGGACTGTGAGGGAGAATGTTCTCAGTTGTAGGAGATATACACTGAGGTATTTATAGTGGAAGTGGCATAATAAATTTAGCTTATTTTCTAATGGCTTTGTCTATACACACATACACACACACAGAATAATGCAAATATGGTAAAAATGTTAATTTTGAATTTAGTTGGTGAGTATCCAAATACTCATCATACTATTATTTCAACTTTCTGCATTTTTGAGATTTTCCTTTAAAAATATTAGAACAATTTAAAGGAAAAGGAACATGGGGATAATTTCTTAAAAGATTTCTTTAAAAAAAAGATTTCTTAAAAGGAAGTGTTGAATAGCTCTATCTTAATCTGAAAAGAATCCTATGTTAGCAAATATTATTTCGAGTTGACCTCATCCTTTTAAATTTTTTATTTTGTGTTTTATAGTGTATATAATATATTAATATAGTGGCACATATAAATTTGTTATATAAGGATTTACATAAATACTTCACATTTACATAAATCCTTGATATAAAGAAATATGCATGCTCAAAATTTCTTGCTCATGTACTGTGCATCAGTAATATTTGGACACTACTGCCATGCCTATAATTTCTCATGTTTCCAGGTCAACTTTTAAACTGCTACCAAGGTAGGTAAAATAATCCCATTGCCGATTTACCGAGCAGAGAGGATGTAAGCAAAGTGATTAGGATTTGCTAGGGAGGTTTCCATCAGGATTGAGGGCATTTTGGCGGGGTGGGGGTGGGGGGCACTTAAACATCAGAAGTTATCATTGTGGCTGTGCCAAGATTAGGTAAAGATGGAGAGAGCTCTCTAGACTGCATTTCTCTGCCTTCCAAGACTTTCACTTTGTCTAGGAAAAATTTGGAATCTATGAAATGTAACCAAGATATCTCCCACAACACAGTTCCCCTGGCCTCAGCCTCTGGCTGCAGTGTTCCCTGGAATGAAGACTGCACAATGATCTTGGGGGGGGGGGGGGGTAACAAGTTGCAGTGGCAAGCAGATACATCCTCACTCCTAACAGTGTCCTCCAACCCTCACATCCTACAATGAGGAGGACAGCTTGGTGTTGGGAGGAAGCTGGAATGGGGCAAGATCGGATGATGCTGTCCTGGAGGTTTCTGTGATCTATGTGAGACAAATTTGGGTGTCACATAGCTGGTTACCATGTGGCTCTTGGGGTAAAAAACTCCCAACTGAGGATCACCTGGGTGTCTCAGTCAGTTAAGCATCTGACTCTTGGTTTCAGCTCAAGTCATGATCTCACAGTTTGTGGGTTCAAGCTCCACATCAGGCTCCAAGCTGACAGTACAGAGCCTGCTTGGGAGTCGCTCTCTCTTCCTCTCTCTCCCCCTCCCCCTGCTCTCTCTGTCTCAAAATAGATAAACACACACACACACACACACACACACACACACACACACACACACACACTCCTGAGTGGCCACCAACAGACTTTTTTCTTTCATGGGAGTCCAGGTTGCAGATGCTCAGACTGTGGAGAGTGTTTTAGCAAATTGGAGGCAGGAGGAGAAAGAAAGGGAGCAGGGGATTGCCTGGAGGTCAGAAGATGTCATTCTCCTCCTAAAATATCCTCAAGAGATTTCCATAGCCAACAGCAGCCTTTCCCAAATGGAATTCTGATTTTATAGGATGTTTATTAGGTGAGGCTCAAAAAGGAGTAGAGTGGTGATAGAAGTTTGTGAAATGCTGGATTAAATGTGCTTCTCACTGGGAGACATGGCATAGCCTTGGATAAGCAAATTTGCACCGTGAATCTTCAAAATTGGGTTTATAGTATTTATGGCTTCTGAAGCTTATATAAACATAATTTTTTTTTCCCTAGAGCATCCTGGAAATTCTAGAAAATTCATTCACTCTTTCATTCAACAAATATGTGTTGAGTAGCTGTACCCATGGCCGACATTGTTCTTGGCACTGAAGATGCAGAGATAAACAAGACAATGTTCTTTCCCAAATGGAACTTATATTCTAGTGGGATGACAGCAAATAAACAAACAACTGGGACAATGAAGGCAGTATAATAGGTGCTACGAAAATAAAGCAGGAAAAAGAGACAGTGGGGTGGGGGCTTGAGGTAGTGGCTATTTTAGATCGGTAGTCAGAGAAGGCTCCCTGTGGAGTGATATTTAAGTAGAGGCCAAGAGTGAATGGCAGTGGCCATGTGAAGATGTAGAGGAAGAGTATTCCCAACAGAGGTACCTGGTACAAAGGCCACAGGGCAGGAGGGGGAGCTTGGGGAATTCCAGAAACATGAGTCTTAAGGTAGAATGAGCAAGATGGGGAGGAAGGACAGGAGACCAGGAAGGGTAAGAGACCTCTCCCTTTAGTAGAGGTAGGCAGGAGCCCATCATGAAGGAGCATGTCATGAGAATGTTCAGGGAAGAGGTGATCATTTAGGAGACTTTACGCATCACAGACTGTGAGTTACAGAGGGCAAGTTCCTGACATCTCTCTTCTCTTATTCCTTCAATGAATCTTATCTTTCTACTCCTTAAATAGTGAACTCAAGCTCTTGTTCCCAAATCTCTTTTCCCTAATATCACCCACTCCTTTAGTGACTGTGGTGGCCAGGACTAGTCTTCACTCTATCTGGTTCTCATCTTTTCTGGGCACCCCTTTCAGTGGGCAGGGCCATGTGACTACTTCTGACCAATGGTCTACGAGCAGGAGAAATGAGTTCACTTTCAGCCTGCAGCATTTGATTAGCAGGGCACAAGCCTCAACTTCCTCTTTTCCCCTTGCAGTCGTGGTTAAGACAGTTTCAGGTTCCAGATGGTACAACTACAAGATGATGGAGGCTCTGAAAGCCTGGGCTACCAAGTTGCCACATGGAAGTCCATGCCCCGGAGAGTCACCCAACACAGGAAATCTGGGCATAAGAAAATGCACCTTTTGTTAAAGCACAGAGATTTTAGGATTATCCCACCATAACTGAATGGTACACTGATATAATTGAGTGGCTCTCAAAATTTTGAGCCTTAGGACTTCTTTTACTCATAAAGATTAGTAAGGACCCCAAAGAGCTTTTGTTTATGAGAGTCATACCTATAGTTATATATCATTTTGGAAATTATAATTGAGAAATTTAAAACATTTACTAATTCATTTGAAAATAACAAACCTATTTATTTTGTATTTTATGAAATGTATTTTATGAAAATGTATTTTATGAAATGTATTTTATGAAAAACAATTAGGTTTATTTTTTAATTTATTAAGATGAGTGGCAATGTTTTACACTTTTGTAAATCTCTCTAATGCCTTAAGAGCATTATATGATATTACATTACTAACAATACCATGATAACAGTTTTTAAAGCTTTGGGAAGCTACCAAGCTCATAGTGACAAATACAGATTTTCCAAATTTCTAATTTTTGCTTGAAAGCTCATATTTTACAATTATAACCAATACTGTTGGTTGTTTTCCTTGAAAAACAGGCCCACTTAGTACATTTTTGAGGAAATGTCTGTCAAATACTCAAGTTTGAATAATTGTAGTATATCTGCCTATAATTCTTTCAAGTAAAAATTGTTTTCCATGAAAAAATCTACCAACTCAGCTTGCAACTCCATCATACAAAGGCTTTTCCTCAAGATTGAGACTATATTTCAATATGCAGCAAGACAGGATGCTTAAATTGTAATCCAGCATGCCCTTCTCTGACTAGTCGCATTCTGTTGTTTTTTGGGTAATTGTCTCACTGCCTCTGTAAGCTCTGTGACTGCAGACCCCATGGTCTTTTTCTCCCTTGTAACCTCCATATTATTCAGTAGTCATTACTGAATGAGTATATTCTATCTTTCCGAATAGACCAATGGTAAGCACATTGAAATAGGGATTCTATGCTATTCTTCTTTGAATCACCAACACCTAAGACAGGGTGTTGGGCCCAACAGAGCACAACTGCGGTTCTTTATGACACTAAAGTTTATTAGGTACATTATATTAGGAGAGCCAGTAATAATGCCAGCAGTAATGAATCTTTATTTTCTTTCAATATCTATTGTAGAGGAGCTGAGTATGGTTGCAGATTGGCAGAAGCACGCACACACACGCACACATGCACACACATGCGCGCACCCACACACCCATTAGAGATTCCTACTCAAGAAAGAGAACTTTATAGGAACAACGTGGTCCCACAGAGCAGGGCTGGATGCAGGATGTCAGTATGCATTTCCTCCCACCATGGGGTATGTTGGTGACACTGAACTCTGCACACATCAACTGGAAGAAAGTCATCACCCACTTATTCTCAGCTTTATGTCATCATTCTGGAAAATTATGCTCACACAATCTATTTGCTCTCACTACATGTAATGAATGCTTACAACCACTAGGATCTTCTAGTTCTAGAAACCAATAGTATCAACAAGGCCATCCTCTACCTGGGGCAAAAACAGAATCAGTGTCCAGGGGTCGCTGAAAATCTTCATGTCTCAGCTTCCCAAGGTCCCAGAAATACCCCACCCTCACCAAGAAATCAACAGAAAACATTTGCTTTTAGAATTAAGCACGTTGGTGAGAAATGTATAATGTGAGACACAGATATAGTTTAAATTCTGTGAACCCACATGATAGAGAGGGTTAGCTCCTATACACTGTTTGGGACAGCAATTATTTATTTATTTATTTATTTATTTAAAATTTTTTAATGTTTATTTATTTTTGCAAGAGATAGAGACAGAGCACAAACAGGAGAGGGATGGTAAGAAAGGGAGACACAGAATCCAAAGCAGGCTCCAGGCTCCAAGCTGTCAGCACAGAGCCTAACATGGGGCTCGAACTCATGAACCGCGAGATCATGACCTGAGCCAAAGTCCGACGCTTAACTGACTGAGCCACCCAGGAGCCCTGGGACAGCAATTACTTTTAAAGAACCAAGTTTTTGTTAACATTGCTCTTGCTCCTGAGCCCACTGACAAGCTAATGTCATCAGTTTTCCCTCTATTTTGTAAATCACAAATTTAAATATAATCCAATTGCGAGTGTCAAATTTACACTACACTCTAGTCAACTGAGTTATAGATAGAGAGAGAGACAGAGAGAGAGATATGTTATACTCAATAGTGTCTTCAGGATGAGTAGGTAAGCCACATCAAATTATCCTTAAAAAACAGCCATGAGCAGGGGCGCCTGGGTGGCGCAGTCGGTTAAGCGTCCGACTTCAGCCAGGTCACGATCTCACGGTCCGTGAGTTCGAGCCCTGTGTCAGGCTCTGGGCTGATGGCTCGGAGCCTGGAGCCTGTTTCCGATTCTGTGTCTCCCTCTCTCTCTGCCCCTCCCCCGTTCATGCTATGTCTCTCTCTGTCCCAAAAATAAATTAAAAAAAAAAAAAAAAAAAAAAACAGCCATGAGCTACTACACTATTGCCAAGAACACATTCTGACATTAATGCTTTCTTCTTTCTGAAAGACTAGTGTCACCTCTTACATTCTCTTTTTATAGCAGCTTTATTGAAATACATAAACCCCATACCATAAAATCCACCTTTGAAAGTGTACAATTTGGTGGGTTTTAGTATATTTATGGAATCATGCAACCATCGACACTAACTTTAGAACATTTTTAACAACCATAAAGAGACCCTGTACCCATTAGCAGTCACCCTCTGTCCCCACCTCCGCCAGCCCCTGGCAACCACTCATCTACTTTCCATGGATTTGCCTGTTTGGGGTATTTCATACAAACAAGTTCATATACTATGTGGCCTTTTTTGTCTGGCTTCTTTCAATTAGCACAACATTTTCAGGTATGTTACAGCATGTATCAATCCTTCAGTTCTTTTTCATAGCCAAAAAATATTCCACTATACAGATATGCCACATTTTGTTCATCCATTCATTAGCTGATGAGCATTTACGTGTTTCCATTTTTTGACCATTATAAATAATGCCTCTGTGGACATTGCGTACAAGTTTTTATGTGAACACGTTCTCAATTCCTTTGGGATTTATCTATGAGTGGATTAAAAAACACTTTAAGGATTGAGTCAATGCAGGGATGAGAGTAAGTCAAAAGGTTTTTTTTCACAGATCTGTCAAGCTCCCGAGACTAAAGGGACATTAGAAGGGAAAAATGAGTTATTAAATAACAAAGGCAAAGTCAGAATAATAGGTAATAATAGCCTAAAGAAACATTTATCTTGTCCTGGTCAGTTTAAATTAATTTTAATATTACATAATTAACTTGGAAAGACATTCAAAAACACTAAGAACAATTATAAATCTGTCTTGCTTTTTTAAGATATAAATTTCTAGGTTCTTTTAGAATAGAAAACATTAGTATTTAACAAGGATACTTTTGGTTTAGTGATTTATGATTTCAATACTAAGCCTACTGCTGTGTTCGGATACCCACCTGCTATTAAAGATTCTAAACTGTATTTCAAAAATTCTAAGTCACCTAAAATGAAGAGTACTACAGGGCTTAAAGTCGTTTGAGAACAGAGATATACTTCATAAAACTGGAGAATAAGGGGGTTATTCTTGAAATAAAAGGCCAGAATCTTGAACACTAGCAGACAACTTGCTGCTTTCATCTGAGGAAAAAGAACTAACATCATCTGAGAAAATTATGGTTAAAAATCATTTCTATATCTTTTAATGTAATGAAAGAACATTGAGAGTTAAAATAATCAGGCAGGACTTCAGGTTTGAAAAAAAACCCAAAACTGTCAAATCCTTTGGGTTTTTCTACTTTCAAGTTCAGACATACAGTAAATTACAGATATGGGGGACAAAATAACATTTCCTGCATGGTGAACATTTCGATAGTCTAGTTGAATCTATTTTCTGTATCCATTTGGTACTAATTTCCCCAAGTTTCAAAGCATAAAAGTAGTAAATGAAATTGTAAAGCTCATATGCAGGGTACCAGAAAAAATAACAGCCATTATATGATGGCTGTCACTTTTTAAAGCCTGGTTCTGCTTGAAGAATTACTGCAATAGCAATGAAAGAGGCATGCTTTCCCACCCATGATGTAATTTGCCTAGTTATGCTTGCCTAGTATTCTATAAAGATAGAATCTTTGGAAAAAAGAAACAAGGCCAAACTTTGTGCAACCTATGGCTTTTACTTTTTATTACCAACACACAAAGTAAATGAAAAAAATATCAATTGTTTCTCTTTAACTCTCGGCTTCCTATTTCCAGATGCTTTAAATAGGATAGAAAAAGCAAGGCAACAAAACAAATTCCATCCACTACATGAAGGTTGACCTATCAATGTTTCATTTGCAAAGAGTCAATAATAAAGTCATAACTATAAAAAGAAGGAAAACAATTATCGCTTAAGTGCCTCCTTAGTTCCTGAATTTTTTCCAGAAAGAACAATATGAGCTATATATTAGCACAGAAAAAAAGTTACTTTTTCCTTTTCATAAATTTTTTTGCTTCTTTCAAAAGCTCTTCCATATCTTCCTTCTCTTGGTCTTCCTGCCCTGGTTCCCAGTCAGAATCTTCATCTGTTGGCTCATATTCTTCTTCCTCATCATCTAGAAAACGGTCATTGAGGTCATACTCATTGGATTGCCCAACATTATCACTATCTTCATCTGATATGCTCCTCACTGGAAAAAAAAAAATTTTTTTTTTCGGTACACAACAGATCAATCACCACTCAAACCTGAGAGTAGAGATATCTAACTATAAAATGTCTTTCTCTGACAAGAAGTATTGTTACTTAAGACATTGCTAACCACCACAAATTTCTAGAAAGAGGGCTAAAATTATTCTTTGTTAGAATTCTAACTTTTTAAAAAACATTTGTTTAATTCTAACTCTTCCTACCAAGAGGATCCTGAAACTAAAATGTCCTGTGAGGGCACCTGGGTGGCTCAGTCAGTTGAGCGTCCGACTTTGGCTCAGGTCATGATCTCACAGTTCGTGGGTTCAAGCTCCACCTTGGGCTCTGTGATGACAGCTCAGAGCCTGGAGGCTGCTTCAGATTCTATGTCTCCCTCTTTCTCTGCCCCTTCCCCACTTGCACTCTCTCTCTCTCAATAAACATTAAAAAATTAAAAACTAAATTAAAAAAATTTTAAATGTCCTGTGAGATTCCTAATAATGGTTCCTTAATAATATAATCAAGCGTGCCTGGGTGACTCAGTCGGTTACGTGTCTGACTCTTGATTTCGGCTCAGGTCATGATCTTATGATTCGTGAGTTCGAACCTTGCACTGGGCTCCATGCTGACAGCACAAGCCTACCTGGGATTCTCTCTCCTTCTCTCTGCCTTTCCCCTAGTCTCTCTCTCTCAAAATAAATAAGTAAATAAAATAATAATATGATAATCATATTTATGCTCTCCTACCCTCCGGGGCAGTAGAATGTATTTTTGTCCCAGTTATTTACTATCCGTCCCTGTCATATGATTATATTTAACCACCCCACTGACATCAGACTTGGCCAAAGAAAAGTAGGTGGAAATGGTGTGTGTCACTTCCAAGGAGAAGCTTTAAGAGCCTTTCTGTAGTTTCTGCTGCAGCCATTTTCCCTCTGCCACAGTCTCCCTCATCCTAGATACAGGCTGATCCTTTAGTTCGGCTTCCAGGATGAGAACACACATGGGACACACGAAGGAGAAATACACCTATTTATTGTTGTGAGGCGCTGAAATTTGGGGACTGTTATCACAGTAAAGCTGGCACAATCTGTGATCAAATAAGAAAATATGAGTCTACACATTTTGTAAAGTTTAGTTTTATAGATCTTCCAGTTCATGTTTCAGTGACTGGGATTACTGAAAATATCAGGATGACTATGGTAACACCATTAGAATTTATAGGTTTCTAAATAATACTGGAATTATAATAGAGTTTTTCCATCTCGAAATCCATTTCTTCCCTCATCCCACTTTTTTATTTTCATTGCAAGCCAACAGGCTTATTTTAAGATAAGCTCCCTAGGATGATGTGGAGCATTTAAGAAACAAGTAGGAAGATTCTCTCTGGAAATCTATGAATGGCAGAGGACAATCCCTGCGTGAACACCAAATGTAGGAGTTAAAAATATTATTGTTTGTACTTCTGTATATGCTTTACTTCACCTCTTCCTAAAATGTTCACATGCAATAGACAGTTAAAAAACACAAAAAAACACAAAAAAGTAAGGTAATTTATCTGTCCTCTTAATTGCCATAGTCCAGACATTTACATTTTTCTTAATATCGCTATTCATTTCCAGAGAGGATTTGAGCCAGCTTATATTAATGAGGTCATAAAAAATACAAAGGAAAGTAGAAACTAAGAACACAAAAACCAGAATGTAAACATGTCAACCTTCATTTTTAACATAATTATTATAAATTGAGCATCAGGTTTCTCCCCAAGTTTCTTGGTAGCCAAGGCTAAAAAGGCTACATAATGATTTGCACAGTGCTCATTAGCATAAAAAGCACACCAGTCCCTTAAGGGAAATGTAGCACTGTATTTATTTGTATACATTTCTCATCTCCTGTAAGTATCCTGAGGGCATGTTTTACATCTAGCTAATCTCAACTCCCCATATAACTTTTATGACAGAAAACATTTAAAAAACATTTAGAGGGCAGTTCGCAGATGGCAAAAGGAGGGAGGGAGGAGGGAAGAACATCAATATTCTTCTTGGCCATTCTGCTTTGGAAGTATTTCATATACATAACTAGTGACATCTCAGCAAAGCATTTCCTTTCAGATTCAGAAATTACCCTGAAGATTTATAAGAGAAACATACATAAAGCTGAAACAACTTCAAGTTCTCCTCCTGCTTTATTGGCTGTTCCTCTTCTCTAACATACTCCAGTCTTATATCCTAAATTCCCAAATGTATATCCTAAGCCCTGCCAACACCTGAATTCCAGACTCCTTTATCTCACTGCCTATATACTCTCTCTACTTGCATAACTAACAGGCATCCGAAACATATTCCCAGAACACAACTCTTGAGGTGCTTCACCCAAAACCTTTCTCTTATCAGTCTTAGTATATGACTTCTCCAACCTTGACCTTCTCCAAGAAATCTTGGAGTCATCCTTGAATATCCCCCACTGAAAACCCAATATCCAATATGTCAAGAGATCCTATTGACTCTGCCATCAAAATCTATCTGCCACTTCTCACTACATCTACTCCATACTCTGGTCCCCATACCATCATCTTCTTTTTTCAACCAGTTCCAATGTTCACCCAACTGGTTTCTGGCTTCCACTCTTGTCTATTCTCCACAGAGGAGCCAGAAAACCTTCCAATAGCTTTCTATCTCACTCTGAATTAAAACCGAAGTCCTTACTTATAGGTCCTGGCCTCTATTGCTTCTTGGCCTTTTGACTAAGATCAAGTGTATAGGTCCTGGCCTTAAGACCCTACACAACTGGCCCACAGCTAGCTTTTCTGATCTCATCTGCCACTCTTCACTTACTCGCTTTGTTTGAGTTCTACCCTTTCTTTACTGCTCCTTGAATAGTACAAGCAGGATCATCTCCAGGGCTTTTGGAGTCACTCTTCCCCTTGACTAGCATGCTCTTCCCCGAGATAATCACCTCTCTTACTCTCTCCTCCAAGTCTCTGCTCTAATATCAAATTTTCAGAGTCTGTTTACCATCCTACCCAAAATGGCACCTGCTTCCCACCACACATACCCTTGTCATTCTGTCTGTCCTCTTACATAACTTTTCTTCTTAGCAGTTACCACTACGTGACATCATATAGTTATTTACATATACATTGCCCACCTTTGTAAAATTCTACAAGAGCAAGACTTTGCCTCTATTGTATCCTCAGCTCTTGTAACAGTGCCTAACATATAGAAGACACTTAATATGTATATTTGTTGAATATATGAATGAACAAATCAACTGCTGAACACCTTTAGTTTTACAGAAATCCTTCATATTATAACCTACACTTTTATCACTAACCTGTCTATACAATGAATTACAATAAAGACTTTTATTTAAATCCTGCTAATTGAAGGGGCTTTAAGCTTCAATGAACCCTGGAAATCTTTAGCAACTTATTGGGCAGGCTCATTTCTTGAGCAATAGGCCATATTATTTGTTTCCTCAAAAAATTGTTTACATCTATCAAATTGTCATTTACATAAACATTACACTCATATTCTTTTAATAGGAGGTTCAGAATCTAAAAAAAAAAAAAAAAAAAAATATAACAGAACTCCAAGTAGCTGGTAGTCAAATTTCATCCATTTTACTTCACATGAACAGGTATTTTGTGCTTTAAGTAAAAGCACCTGAAGAGTCAAACTCAGCTCTAGAATCTAGCTCTATGTCCTTTGTTAGTAGTGTCATGTCCATACTTCTTAACAGGGTTTTAAATGCTGACATGTGATTATCTTTCTGGAATCAATTATAATGGACCCTCCTTAGCCAATTAATGCATGACTTTAAATATTCCATAGTGTAGGGGCACCTGGGTGGTTCAGTTGGTTAAGTGTCTGACTCTTGATTTCAGCTCAGGTCATGATCTCATGGTTTGTGAGACAGCCCTGCATCAGTCTCCATACTGACAGCTCAGAGCCCGCTTAGGGTTCTCTATCTCTCCCCTCTCTGCCTCACCACCCCCTCCACTTGCACACATGCTCTCTCTCCCTTTCTCTCAAAATAAATAGACATCTAAAAAACAAATAAAAATAAATATTCTACAGTGTAAATGCCATCTAGATGGGCACCTACTTTTTTTTTTTTTTAATTGCTGAAGGTGTTTTTAGAAAACGTACAGTTTCTGCCTTTTGATGTAACCATGCAGATAGTGAAACTTTACTTATTTGGAAAATGCTCTGAATCAGCACACCTACTGATGTGAATTATTATATGATTTCCTGAATCATGGAAACAATCTCAACAAGCCCGGTTCTTAACTAAACATGGCTACCACCTAACCTAGGAATAAAATGCCTATCTTTACCACACAATTAGTAAGTTTTTATACAAAAGGGATATGAAGAACACTGAAATCAAGGCGGGAAAAAAATCCCATGCATGTACTCTCTAACTGGGCAAGCTGAAACACAGTATAGTATCTGGATATCTGGATTTAAAGTGATGCAAGTAGTCACATTCACATAAACCTTGCTAGTAGCACTGTTTGCTATACAGAAATTTCAAAGAAAGCTTCTCATACAAGGAAGCTTGTTAGTAGAGAACCAGGCAACATTCGATGAGGAATCCCATCACAGAAGATCCCAAGCCAAGACTCCAGTATTGTCCAGAGAATGCCGTGGTTGGTGAAAAGCTTATTAACATGCTAAACTAAACTAACAGGAGATACAGCAGTAGCTGTTTAACTGTTTACTCTACAACAAAACATAATTTTTTGTAGTGTTATTTTTTGTAGTTAAATTTCCACAGAATTAAATAGCATAATGCCATTTTTGAAAAAATAAGTGCCTATATGTAGCATTTTCTTGTATTACAACTACCTGATTTGAAATATAATTCTTGAGTGTGTCTGAGAAATCAGAAGTGAGCTTGTTTAGGGGCTCCTGGGTGGCTCAGTCAGTTAAGCGTCCGACTTCAGCTCAGGTTATGATCTCATCTCATGGCTTGCGGGTTCGAGCTCCGCGTCGGGCTCTGTGCTGACAGCTCAGAGCCTGGAGCCTGCTTCGGATTCTGTGTCTCTGGCTCTCTCTGTCCCTCCCTACTCACGCTCTGTCTCTCTCTCTCTCTCTCCAAAACAAATAAATATTTAAAAAAAAAAAAAAAAAAAAAAAGAAGTGAGGTTGTTTCTTCCAAATCAAGGCGAACTCAGAAGTCATTTTTTCCCCTACCTTCACTTAGAAGCTTCTTGCTGCTAGTTTTCTGTTTTTATGTGATAGGCCATCCCCTTCATTCAACAAAAAGTCTCTTTAAAAAGCAGCATGGTAAGAGAAAGAGGCTAGACAGATGGGAGGGTAGAAGTCCAAAGATCTGGGTCATCAACAAGCCCATAAAAAATGAACAAGTCATTTAACTTAATGGCTTAATGGAATTTATGTTTTTATCTGTGAGTCAATGGATGTTGATTAAATTACTTCAAAAATCCTTTCTGAATTCTGATTTTAAAACTGAAGTTCTAATTTTAAGGCCAAAGTAGAAATCTTCATTTTCTCTATAGATCAGTGAGTAATATGAAATGTAGGAATGGACTGACAGCTTGACTGCACGAAGCAGTACAAGAGAAATAGGCTGCCACTTATTTTTAAAAATTGATGGGTAACATCAGACTTCCATGATGGAAAATAACCACCGTTAGGGAAGAAACAAACTCTTAACATGTTTAAAACAACATGGTATTAACTGGTTGGAATTAGGCTACAGCAATTTCTGACTTTTCTATTTATGCAGAGGAATGTGTGATATGAAAATGACAATTCCTAAATTTGTATCTAATCTTTCTTTTACAGTTTAAAATTTCATTGTCAACTCTTACCCCAAGAACATAAGTCTGAAGAGCTAGTGAAGAGTACAGTGTCAAATACATGTTGGAAGAAATGCTGGTTTTACAGAAAGAAAAGATTGTTCCAAACTGCTGATTTTTGCACACAGATTTCGGGTGTTAGGATCTAAGATGCCAGATGCCTCATAGCAGATTTACAGCTTAACGTCAATAATTCTTCAGATTTTATTTTCCTTTACCATTCTGATCTACTTTATTATATATGAATTTCTTTTTTTAAATACCATTGCACTAGCCTTTTTCATATCCCCAAATCTCTCAGCTTTCCCCACACTAAGCAGCAGTTTATATAATCTCATTTAAGTTCCATTAATTTTCACAATAGCTTTTAGAGCTTTTGGGTTCTACTTCTGGGGAAAAAAGCATATATAAGCAAATGTGCGCATACAGTGGCAGAACTAGAGAAATATTAAAATAGCTATCAGTAGAAAATTCTAAATCTCCAGGCATGAATGGTACTGACAGCACGGAATAATGCATATCACATAACGATAAAAGCCAGAATGACTTCAATAATCAGATGACAAAATGCTAATGATAATTTCTTTTAAATATCTCAACAGGTAAGTTAACTAAGAAAGTATAAAATAAAATTTTCCTGGCACTGATTACTCTTGCATTCAGTATCTTGTGCCAAAACCCCAGCACTTTAAAAAAGTGTGGGAAGTTAGTGAAATTTTAAGCCAATTAGATATGTAAGAAGTTTAACACATGGTTGCATCAAACCTACAGAAAACAAAATGCACTACATAAATTGTTACGTGTGTGGAAGAACTCTGCAGACAGAAATGTTCCAGGAGTGCTACAAATCAGAAGTTAAACAGTAAGAGTTCAACGCAGTTATTTTAATAGTGGTACTATATTAAATTTTATTGTCTTATTGTGTAGTTATGATACCCCCACCTCAAATTCAACATGCTTAAACTTTAAAAAAAGGAGACGGGGTGCCTGGGTGGCTCAGTGGGTTAAGTGTCCAACTCTTGATTTCAGCTCAGGTCATGACCTCACGATTGTTTGATGTTCTCTTTCTCTCTCACTCTGCCCTTCTTTTTTCCTCTCTCAAAAAAAAAAAAAAAAAAAAACAAACACAAACAAAAAACAAAACAAAACAAAACTACCTGGTTCTTCCTCCTGATCTCTACGATATGTAAATGTCATCCCCAGTCACCTGATAAACTGTATCATAATTCTGAGTCATCATTATTTCCTTTATGTCATCCCAGCCCCCACACCATAACCAATTAGTTGGCAGATCTGATTTTTCCTTCAAACTCTCACTTGTATCCAATTCTATTTTTCCATTCTCATGGTGGCCACTCTAGTTCTGGCCCTTTATTCAATTGCCTAATTAACACCCAGAAGACTTCTCCCACTCTAATTCAGACTGTTCATTCTCAGAAGCTTGATTTGGATAAAATACTGCCTCACCATTATTTGCCAATGCACCTACACCTTTGGTCTAACTTTCAAGAGCTTCTATAATCTGGATTTGATATATCTTTTCATTATCATACACAGTAACTACAGAGACTCTCCACATTAGTTAAACTGATCCACTTACTAACTCCACACACAACTTACCATTTCTACCTAGATGTCCTTGATTGATCTATTATTAACTTTGACTGGGATGTCCTATACCTACCAACCACAAAGTTAAGAGATAAAGATGATTTAAATACAACCAAGACCAATTTCAAGAACAACTTAGCATAAATTCCCACATCATGGTCTGCCCTGATAAGTCCCACTAGAAAGTGCTCCTGCCCTTTCCTTGGAGATTTTAGACCATCTCATCACAAGCATATAGAGCCAGAACTGGTTCTCATGGATCTCCGTAACTCTGCTCACTTGGAAGACATAATAAATGAATAAGTAAGTGTACAACAAATTAGTATACAAACACGATTAAGAACTTGGGCGATGTTAAACTTTAAGGATTTGGGAGATGAGAAAAACAAGGATGTTAGAATTCAGTGTTAAATATCTCTAAGTTAAGAAATACAATGAGACCCCCCAACATTCAATTTAATATTTGAAATACTCCAGACAACCTAATTTGTAAGTTTTAGAACAGGAGGAATGTTCTGACTACATTGCCATGTAACAACCCTTGAAAGTAGATTAAAAATAAAACTATCTATACTTTAAAAAAAAACTGTCTTTCCAATGAAAAGTTTTTCTTATAGCTGTTGCAAAAATATGCCTTCCTCCAGAAGATTCTCTAATAATAATTCAAAGAGACTTTTCAAAGAAAATTCAGATATTTTTAACTATGCCATCTGATGCATATTGATAACTTTTAGGAAAATGGTTCCTATTTCTATAAAAATACAGATGTGTCAAATGCCTTTTCATGGGACAGTGTTAAACTTTGTCAGTGAAATATAGCTCTAATTGCTATACATTACATGACTCCTGGAAGGAAAGTTCATTTAACCACCATACATGCTATATCACTAGATATAGCCCCAGTAAAAAAAAAAAAGTGTAACATATAACCTCTATACCCTATTAGCTCAGATAAAATGAGTTATTTGTGTCTGGAGTACCAAAGCATGAAAGTGTGTTTCAATGAGAAATTTCAAGTGGAATTCTCTTATGGCGAAATTCATTATTTTCATCACTTGGTTACAAGGTGGTTATGTTTACGCACACACAAGTGCATGGGGTCATAGCCTGTATAGTATGCATTTTATTCTCTCACTCTGTGGGCAGAAATACTGTATGCTGAATTGGCCTCTGCACTATATAAATGATATGAAGAAGCCAGAATCTGTTAAAGGTAAAAAATATTAGGGTTTGGAAGCAGGGGAAAGAGAAGGTAAAATAGAACTGCTGTACCTAGGACTGAAGGACACTTGATCATTGCTTCTCTGGTATCTGTCCTCCCTCCCTCTCCTTCTTCCAAAACTTTAGTTTCTGTTGGGGATCCCTGCAGTGACCCTATCTTGGTTCCAGGGATGGTACGAACTAATCAGTGGTCATAGTGATTGGTCCAAGAGTAAGAATGTGATCTAAACCAGTAAAAAAAAGCAAATTTCCTGATTCTTCGTAGGAACAGTGAGAGCTAAAGTTATTCATCCTCTCTCTCTCCTTACATATAAACATGGGTGCTGAATAAGGATGCACATAGTTCCTTCGTTGGGACAGGAGCCAGTCTTAGGATAATAATGACGCCTCTCAAGACAGAATGATGAAAGGATATTGGGTCACTGGTGACAATACTGACATTACTAATGAGTCAAAGCAGTAAAGCTTATCTAAATCCATCTCTACTTCTGGATTTTTCACTTAAAGAAGTCAGTAAGTTCTCATTACCCTTTGGGCTAGCTTGAGATCATGTTTTCAGGTACTGGCAAACAAAAGAATCAAAACAGATACAAGGATACATATACATTGTTATGCAGTGATTGTAGAAAACCTCTGCTACATAAAAAATTTATCACTATTTTTCATCTAAGAAAAATCATTAAAATCAGCAAATTCATGGAGGCAGAGATAAAAAAAAATTCACATAAGTGGAAACTACATCTAGGTTCAACAAGAGAATCATTTGACAGTTTCATTTTGAGTTTACTCAAGTAAAATTACTTACCTGGATGTGTACTATGTCTATATTCTATCTTGTGCTGGGGATT
Source organism: Panthera uncia (assembly GCF_023721935.1). Classification (NCBI taxonomy): domain Eukaryota; kingdom Metazoa; phylum Chordata; class Mammalia; order Carnivora; family Felidae; genus Panthera; species Panthera uncia. Next base: position 83,513,150 of record NW_026057578.1, on the reverse strand, counting down.
CTTCCTAAAGCAAAACAAACAAACAAAAAAAAAAAGGCAAATATAAGATTTTTCCAATCACTAAATATTAGTAAAGACTATTTAAATTAAACTAGAACACTCACTAACCTACAAATAAAAATTAGGTCCCAATAAGTGTTTTATTGAAAAGCATTTGCTTTTTTGTTATTGTTGTTAACTATAGTCACTATGTTGTATGAAGCATCTGCTTTTTAATTATAACATTTAATAAGTGCCTACTACATGCTGAGCATATTTCTGGGGAAATATCTTCTGGGCAGATATCCTGGTGAACCAAAATTTTTACCTCAAGACTTACTAGAGAAAAACAGTATAAGACAAATAAAATACAACATATCATATTCCCAAAATACAATACTGTATTTCTAAAATGTCAATGCCATATATCATATATAAAAATATAATGTAAAGTAGTGTATAAAACATAGAACACAAAGTATCAAATATGTGTGTCTATGTGTGTATGCATGTAATGTCTAAGAGGATACTTTTAAGGCTCTTCTTGAATCCAAAGACCAAAGCACTTAAGTCATATCTCTAAAGATTTCCAGTTGTTATGAGGATACAGAAAAATTAATTTGCATTGAGAAATTCATATGACATATTCCAAAGTCAAACGGAAACTACTGTTTGGATATCTATTTTTTATTATACGTACTCATGATCTCTTCTATTATTTTATTAGCTAAACGCGAATAAAATAGCATTTAGCTAATAAACTGCCCAGGCAGCACAAAATCCAAAGCAGTAACTGGTCCATCATTACCAGCTTGATGAGTACCTCTCTATGGTGGGCTAATGTGGGAGAGCTGGGGGACACTGACAATAGGTATGTGCTGAGGTGCACCGCTCATACGAAGCTGTTGTGAGAATTCATGAAGAATACGGAGCAAGTCCTTAGTCTAAGGACGCAATAAGTTGTAAGTAATTAATGTTAGCCATTGACACATCCATCACTGGTTCCAGAAATAGTCATGGGGCACTAATTGCATGTCAGTCTCTGTGTCAAGTGTCAGTGACATTGCTTATTGCTAATATCTCTTCTTTTTAGGATAGCATTTAATACAGTATAAGATTGCAACCACACAGTTAATTAGGGCCATAACTCAACAGTTTTGAAAAGTGGAAAAAAGATTCTACAAAAGACTGTGTATTTGGGATAATTAACCCAAATGTGACCTTTTAATGGAAAAGAAACTTCAAAGTTGAGAGAAATAAACTGGACAACTTAAATGCGGCGAAGAGAAGTGCAAATGAACAAAGCTGCTGTGATGATTTGTGGGAAGACCTTTCCTTACTGACGTGTTTAATTCAGCCTGAATTAAAATTCAATTAATGCTGGACAAGTCAGGGGAGGAAGAACAGACACATGAGGGACATTAATACCAAAATTATTCTTCATCAATAATCTAGAAAAAGACCGTTGGTCATCTGAGATTATTTTGGGTAACCTTTTAAAAACTCTGTGTGTGTGTGTGTGTGTGTGTGTATGTGTGTGTTAAAATTAAACACACTGGTAGCTTTTTGTTTTGAAAAAAAATATCAAACATACTAAAAAGTAGCAAGATTAGTACCCTGAAATTCCATATACCTTCATCGAGATTCTTCAAATGTTAACCCTCTACACAGATGCTCCATTGTTGCTGCTGTTGTTGTTGTTGTCGTTGTTGTTACTACTTATGGTCTTTTGAGATTTAAAACTTTTTCTTTTTTTAAAAAATTTTTTAAAAGTTTATTTATTTATTTTGAGAGAGACAGTGCAAGTAGGGGAGGGGCAGAGAGACAGAGGAGACAGTGAATCCCAAGCAGGCTCCATGCCATCAGTGCAGAGATTGACACAGGGCTTGAACCCACAAAACTGCAAGATCATAACCCAAGCCGAAACCAAGAGTCAGACACAACCAACTGAGCCACCCAAGAACTCCTCTCCTTCTTTTTAAAATGTATTTTTTTTTCAGGTCTTAAGCAGTCCTGTCTTTTCCCACTTTGCCTTTAATAATTAAGAAAAGAAATATTAAAAAGTTAAATACAGTCTTAATTGTTTGCCACCAGAGCCTCTTCCAAAACGGTATGGAGGTTCATCAAAAAATTAAAAGTAGAAATACCATATGATCCAATAATTCCACTACTGGGTATTTACCCAAAGAAAGAAAAACACTAATTCCAAAGGATATATGCACCATATGTTTACTGCAGCATTCTTTACAATAGCCAAGATATGGAAGCAACCTAAGAGTCCATCGATAGACAAATGGATAAGGAAGATGTAGTGTGTGTGTGTATATATACATATATATATGTGTGTGTGTATATATATATGTGTGTGTATATATACGTATATACATATATATGTATATACGTATATATACACACACACACATACACACACACACACACACACACACACACACACACACACACCAGAATATTACACAGCCATAAAAATGGATGAAATTGTGCCATTTGCAATAAATAACATGTATGGCCCTAGAGGCTATTATGCTAAGTGAAATAAGACAGAGAAAGACAAATACTATATGATTTCACTCTCACGTGGAATAAAAAAAAAAACCAAATGAATAAACAAACAAAATCAGAATCAGACCTATAAACACCAGGAACAAACTGACAGTTACCAGAGGGGAGGGAACTGGGGGATGGACAAAAATGGGTGAAGGAGAGCTTCCAGTTATAGAATGAACAAGTCATGTGAATAAATGGCACAAAATAAGGAATATAGTCAATGATACTGTAAGAGTGATGGTGACAGATGGCGACTACACTGTGGTCAGCATATATAAACTTGTTGAATCACTAGGTTGTATACCTGAAACTAATGTAACATTGTGTGTCAATTACACTCAAATAAAAAAAGTACAGAAATGAAACCAAGGACTTGACAGAGACTCAAGTACAGTTTACGCACCAAATACCAGTTAAAAGACTGATGATAACAGTTGTCAATGCCAGATAGACTGAAAGTGAAAACAACATTTTTAAAAGGCAGATGCGGGTGGGGAGCAGGTAGTGATTCAACCTCAAGTTTGCAGAAGGTGGTTCCCCTTCTCTATTATCTTTTTTATTTAAGTTTATTTTATTTATTTTGAGAGAGAGAGAGTGAGCGCATAAGCAGGGGAGGGGCAGAGAGAGGGAGAGAGAGAGAACCCCAAGCAGGCTCTGCGCCATCAGCATGGAGCCCAATGCAGGGCTCGATCCCATAAACCATGAGATCACGACCTGAGCCAAAATCAAGAGTTGGACACTCAATCCCCTGAACCACTCAGGCGCCCCCTGTCTTCTCTATTATCCTGAAACACATCCATAATTGCACTCATATACCCCATCTACATAATCTAACCTTACATACTACCTAGGCAAACCATTTCAGAATGAAAGATTTCTAAAAAAAAAAAAAAAAAAAAAAAAAAAAAAAAAAGCTTAATACTTATATATTCCAAAAAGAGCAGAAAAATGTATTATGAAACTTTGTACTCAGAAAACAAAAAAAAGATTTTCAGCTCCATGGACAGATTTTCATCTGCCTTAGAGAGAGAAATGTTTCTTTGAGGCTCTGATAATAGTTTCCACCCTCTCACACAACTTGCTATTTTAAGACAAGTGTAAGACTGCAATGGAGGCCAGAAGCAACTAGTTGATTTGATACTCTTCCACATTTAGAGGCCAAACTCTATCTTGAAAACAAAGAAAAACTATCCTCTGTGATAAGTTCAAAAGTTTCCTGTTCAGGAACTTTAGGATATATTTCCAAATATATTTTCTTCGTTGATGATAAATATAACTCTCAGAATAGACACACTTCAGGAGGAAAATGAGCCGAGAAAGAAAAGATAGTATATCACATGCAAAAGTACATACTCAAAATAAAAACAAATTTTAGACATGTTTTGTTTATGTAGCAATTTAAATGTTAAAAAAATAAGTATTCTGAATGTTAAACTCTTAAATTCTCTTCTTCTTCAAGGTGCCCCATAATCTCAGTCCCAACCTTTATCTGCAGCTCAACCCTTCCTTCATTTCTACTCTGGGGAAGTAGTTTTTGATTCTTTGCCATTGATAGATACTTGCTCCCAGCCTTTTTGCCAAGAATATTCTAAGTATACATTGCCTAAGTTAAAATCACCTCCCTCAGAAAGGCAATGCCGATAATCACTGGAACACAGCCCTAGAATATGTCATAGATATCTACTGTTTGGTACTCACTACATAATTTCTTATGTTGTCATCTAAATTTTCAACACAAATGTGTGTGTGTGCACGTGTGTGTTTTATCTCTATCATCCATCAAATCAGTCACTGGAAGCCACAGAGTTTTTCTTATACCTTTCGATACCTTTTATAGCACCTTCTACAAGGTGGCATTCAACGGTAACCTTAACAAATTTATCTACTAGAATATAATCAACTCTTTTCTTTGAAAAAAGTTTTTTAATTAAGCTTTTACATGAGTTCCCAAAATGATGGAATATTTTATATTTTTCTATTTTATAAGAAAAAAAGAAACTTGTTTTTGCTAGCTTTACTATTATTTCTTAAGAAAATAATTGTTGAGGGGTGCCAGGGTGGCTCAGTCAGTTGAGTGTCCGACTGTTGATTTTGGCTGTGATTATGATCTCACGGTTCATGGCTTGGAGCCCCGTTCGGGCTCTTCACTCACTTAAGGTGCAGAGCCTACTTGGGATTCTCTCTCTCTTCCTGTCTCTCTCTGCCCCTCCCCCACTGATGCACATGCACGCACATGCTCTCTCTCTCAAAATAAATAAACTTGGGGCGCCTGGGTGGCGCAGTCGGTTGGGCGTCCGACTTCAGCCAGGTCACGATCTCGCGGTCCGTGAGTTCGAGCCCCGCGTCAGGCTCTGGGCTGATGGCTCGGAGCCTGGAGCCTGTTTCCGATTCTGTGTCTCCCTCTCTCTCTGCCCCTCCCCCGTTCATGCTCTGTCTCTCTCTGTCCCAAAAATAAATAAAAAACGTTGAAAAAAAAATTTAAAAAAATAAATAAATAAATAAATAAACTTAAAAATTATTTTAAGACAATAATTGTTGAAAAGAATGTGAAAGAATCATTTGCAATACAAATCGAAGTTTAAAATTCTAATTGGTTGGAATACAAAAAGCAGTTTCTAGCAATTTCTAAACTGATAAGTTTTTTCAGTTCATGTTCATACTTAATTTTTTTTAAAATAAATCCTAACCGATGGATCCTGATGTTTTCAGACCTCAGTTTTGAAAGGCAGTTTTTCTACTGGAAAGATCCCAGAGAATGCCTATTCTATTAGGTTGGAAACAGTGTCAATGTGCTGAAACTGCTTTACATTCACACAAAGTTAACAATCCAAGTACTCACTGAACCTTTTTGTACAAACCTAAGCCTACAATGTGTTAGAATTTCCTGCCATTAACAATTCATATTACTTCCCCAGGAAACAATGAAAATCTAACAATCATATTAAGCAGACTCCACTGTAATCAGTTTCCTGAGATACCGACTGCTCAGCATAAGACACTTAGCTCTGGTCAATCAACTGTGCAAGGAACACAGGAACACAGAGTCACAAATGCTTAAGAAATGGATGCCATGTGTCTCGGACCTGTTCTGACCTGGCTTGTTAAACGCTGGATCACTGGCATTGCTATGAAAGGGGTTCAGGTTTCAGGATCAAAAGAGCTGATTTTGAATTTGAACTATACCTTTTACTGGTTATGTGATTCAGGACAAGTCCTATAAACCAAGCCATCATTTACTCATCTGTAAAGCAGGGATAATACTGCTTACCTCACACGGGTTTGTTCCAAGGGTTAAATATGTATATATATGTATAAACACTTGTAGGCTATTAAGCATATTCCAGGTGTCAGCTATTTTTATAGAAATAGAAATTAACGGGGCGCCTGGGTGATTATTCGACCTTTCTGGCTCAGGTCATGATCTCACAGTTTGTGAGTTCAAGCCCCACACTGAGCCCACTGCTGTGAGTGCAAAGACTGCTTTGGATCCTCTGTCTCCCTCCCTCTGCCCCTCCCCCACTCATTCTCTCTCTCTCTCAAAAATAAACATTTTTTAAAAATTAAAAACAAGAAATAGAAATTACTTTTGCTTTTAGATAGCCAACAATGTTTGGAAACTCTATGTGTTAGTAAAAGTAATTGACAATTAATACTAAATACCTGATTTGGCTTTCAATAATACATATTATTATGATTGAATATTTTCCCCATACTTCTCACACTTATATAATATTTTCTAACACTTACCTATGCATATCTCATTTTCAAAAATCAGTCATTTCATAACAAAGCAGAATGTCTTTTTCATACAACCCTGGGTTGAGGCTAAGTGGCAATTCTGTGCAGCTCCATGGGGACATATTGAGCATCTGAAATAACTTTCAAGAATAATGCCAAGTTCCACTAGGACTTTTTCCTAATAATGAATGGAAATACTTAGAGTTCATTCATAAAAGATTTACATGCATCTTATTCACAAATGGCATTTTCTGTAACTTAGCAGGCCTCAAAATCCTGAGGCTCTGAGTTGATTTTTTTTATTATTATTAATTATTAATGGTAATCTTTAATTTCTACACCTAAAACTATAGACCCATAACCACACTGGGTTTAAGGAGCTGTTATATTTTAAAATACACATTGTCGAAAAAAAATTTTGCTTTTTATGATATTGGTATTTGATACATATCGGAAGGAAGAACACTCTAGGAAGAGGAAATAGAAAATGCCTGTAAATTTGCTAAGGCCCTGAGGTAGGAAACAAGCTAGGATATCTGGAAAAACACACAGATTTGTGTAGCTCAAAGAGAATGGGTGAGAAAGAAAACAGCAGGAAATGAAGTCAGAGAAGGGCTTGTAAGCTATGATAAAGAGTTTTGTGGGAAAGTATTGGGAGATTTTGAGTACGAAAACATGACAGGACTTAATTTTAGAGAATTACTCTGGTTGCTTGGAAAATGAACTATTGGAGGTCAGGAGGAGAAACAGGGGTATCTGTTAAGAAGCTATTGCAGTAGTTCAGGTAAGAGATGATGGTGGTTATGACTCAAATAGTAGAGGTAGGGGAAGTAAGAAATGGTCACGGTCTTAATATGTTTTCAAGGCTGAAATGGCAAAAACCACTGATGGACTGAATGAGTCATGTGAAGGAAAGAGAAGCATCAAGGCTGCTTTTAGGTTTGAGGCCTAAATACTGTGTGAATGGTGAAGTCATTTACACAGGTGAACACTTGGGGAAGAGTTGTTTACTAATGATAAAAATCAACCGTTCTGTTTCAGATGTAGTAAGTTTGAATTACCAAAGTGTGAGTCTGGTGTCATTAAATTGAATTAGATCTTCTCAGGAGTAAGAACAGAATACAGAAGGGTTGCAATCAGAGAACCGAGCCCTGTGGCCCTGTGATAATTACAGGTAGGGAAAAGAAGAGACAGCAAAGAAGGTTAAGGAAGAGCAGCCAGGAATATAACTGGTCTGGCTTTATGAATATGAATAAATTGCTCTGTCTTCTGGATAACCCCACTACTGAGTGCAGGACCCCAGAATACAAATGATCCAACCTCTGTGTTTTCCATGTTTTCATGAGAAGTTGAAGCCCAGGAAAATCAAATGACATGCAAAGTTATGCCACAGAGTTAGCATAACCATCTACAACCTAAGTCTGCCGACTTAAAAACCCATTATCTCTCCACCGTATGCAATACCTAAAGATTAACTAGGCAACAGTAACAAAAACAGAATAATACTGTTTATTTTTGTTTACTTCCAAAGATTTGGTAACTTAATACCAAAAATTTTAAATGAACCTGAAGTACTATTTTACATCAGCTTCTACAATAGTGACTAGTACATCGGATGCTCAATATTTGCTCAATAAGTGATCATACTATTATTTTTGTTTTCATTACAAAATAATTTATCTTGCATTTTTGAAAGCCACCATCTATTTTAAAACCTAAAGCAAAAACATGAATCCTATGTTACCAAATATCAAGTCTCAAAATTTAGGGAAAAAAAAAAAGAGTTACCAAATACAGTCTTCATTAAACAAAAAAAGAGAGTAACCAGCATGAGATAATAGAAAGTAGCCAATTTGTTAATTGAATATCATTACAATTTACTATCTGTGCCAAAAGAACTCTGAAATTCTTATATATGTGCAATTAACACTAAACATAACAAAGGTAATCAAACTTCTTATTATGAAAATAGATGCATATTCAAATAAAGGACCAAGAAAAACAAAGTCACAGAAGACATTCCAGTACATTTTTTCAAGGCTACATAAATATAATTGATGTGGTTACTGCTACTTCTAAATGAAGTTTAAAAAAAAGTATAGCCATGTCTTATGTAACACTGCACAGCTAAGCAGTGTATTTAGTCTAAGATACTTTCTTCTAAGATTATATTCTTACACATGATTAATGAACTGCCAGCATCACAAACAATAACAGGTTACTCCCTCTGTGTGCAGATCCTATAAAAGTGGATAAGACACTATCAACTTTGATTATTAACTAAAAATGATTGACGGGTCTCACATGATTGATTCTGGAAATCTCAACTACCAGACAACTGAGTTTTTCCTTATTAAAACCTATTCATTTTGCTTCAAATAAAATAATAACGGATTTACACTAAACACACATTCCTAATTTTTATGAAGCAACTCCCCAAAATCAGTATCTCCTAGTTTAAAGCATACGTTTGCATACATGATCAATTAAGGTAATATTGCAATAACTTGGGACACTTTTCAAAAACAGGAGATAGAATGAAATTTTAGAGCATACCTATAAATTTGGATTAGCAAATAACAAAAGATAATGAATTTACTATCAAATATACTTTTTTTTTTTAACGTTTATTTGGTTTTGAGGGACAGAGACAGACTGTGAGTGGGGGAGGGGCAGAGAGAGAGAGAGAGAGACACAGAATCCAAAGCAGGCACCAGGCTCCAACCTGTCAGCATAGGCCCCGACGTGGGGCTTGAACTCATGAACTGTGAGATCATGACATGAGCCGAAGTCGGATGCTCAACCGACTGAACCACCCAGGCACCCCTCAAATATACTTTTTTAACAATGATTTATGCTTGTTGCAAAACACTGTGTTCTTTCAATTATAGAGATCATGTTGTAGATTCATTACAATGAGAACACTTATAGTTGATAACTAATACACTTCTTTACATCATCCCTCTTAGAAGGTATTATAATTTTAAAAATTAGAAGTAGGTCATTGGCTTCCAAAAAACAAGGCACCGACTTTTTCATTTGCATAATACATACCTGCCTTAAGTTTTGTAAATCTAAGTTAATGTATGTGAGTTTGACTTTACAGTTTTGTACTAAACTGACTGAAGATGGACTCTATTCATTTGTGTGTGTGTGTGTGTGTGTGTGTGTGTACACACACACTAAGGTTAGTGCTTAATTTAACAAACGAGAACAGGAATAATGCACTGCATTAAATCCTATTACACACCAGAGGAAATGAATGTGTCAGAGGCAGACGCAGCAATCACTAGGTTATATTAGATATTAAGTATCTAATGTTCTAATTCAGACAAGTACCTTAACCTAATCAAAAACATTAAACTGAGCAAGTCTTCTGACAGACTGTAGTAAACAGCTCAAAAGGAATAAATCGGATTAAATGGGCAAGATACTTAAAACAACATCAACTAGTTCTTTTTGTGAGGTTTAAAAAAGTAGAATGTCAAACAAAATTTTAGTAATGCCTGTTGTCTAGAAAAGAGTAAAATTTAATAATTAAGTATCTTTTTAAATTATCTATTTATTAAAGTGTATTTATTTTGAGAGAGAGAGAGCAAGAGAGAGCACACGAGTGGGGAAGGGGCAGAGAGAGAGGGAGAGAGAGAGAATCCCAAGCAGGCTCTGTACTATCTAAAGCCTGATGCAGGGCCTCAACTCACGAACCATGAGCTCATGACCTGAGCCCAAATCAAAAGGCGAACACTTAACTGAGCCACCCAGGGGCCCCTATATCTTTTTTTAAACATCAACCTCTTATATAGGCTTTAGGAATCTTTATTTTTACTGTAGTATGCATTTAATATGTGATTCATACTGGTTTTTCTGTTTTACTCATGGGATAGAAATGGTTGAAAATGACATATACCCATATATGTACATTTTGGTGTTTTCATATTTGCTCTATCATGATAAAAACTTTGGCTGCAGACAACAATACTTAGAAATACAATACAATACCATATAACTTTAGGTAGCTGACATAATATTATAAGACTAATATTATTTAGCCTTATACACTAAGATTATTTAGTGTATTATATGCAGTTGAATATCAGAAAGAGAAACTGACTTGCACACATTCAAGGAATTAGAAGGAAAAACTAGAAAGCAAAAAGAAAAAAAAAATCAACCTAGTATTTCACTTGAGAGACTGATTGTTTTTACTTGAGGATAATTCTTATCCTGTTTTGTGAAGGCAAATTTTCAAAGATTGAAAAGCAAACAAAGATGTTTCAGCTTGTAAATTTCATCTCCCAAATGTAGGCTTATCACAGCTCTACTTTCAGAAAACATACATATATAATTTTCTAAATGTAATAATTTCTGGCTGATTTTTGTGGGTTATTTTATGATCTGTGAGACTTCAATATTTTTCTTCTGTGGCTCTAGGAAAAAATCTAGCACGCATTTACATAAAAACTTGCTTTCAAGCAAACTAAATTAGAACATTTTATCATTCTGATACAGTAGGCTTCTATTCCAGCATTGTAAAAGTAAGGAGCCCTGAGACGGTGCCGCTCCTGCCTGAGGTATCACGTCAGCAAAACAACATTTAGATAATGCTCATGTCTCTATAAATGCTCTGCTTGACCACAAACACAATATATCCAGTCTGCCAATCCCCAAATGCCATACCAACTCTGTCTGGGCTCTATACTTATTTCCTTGTTTCTTCTCACCTCAAATAAGGTTGACTAAGTGGCCCCAGCCAATCAGATATTTTCAATTTTTCTCTTCCTTGTTCTTTATTCTTTATCCTCTAAAAGCTTCCCACCTTCCAACCCATTTTGTAGTTCTCTGAATGGAGACCATCTGCTTCATGAAGTGTTAAATAAAATTTGTTTGTATTACCTACTTGTCTTCTTTAATCATTTTTAATAGCACTAAATGGTATACAGCTTAACAATGATACACTCCTGAAAATCAAGACTGTTAAAGAGTAAATTGCAAAACTAAAGTGATGTTATATTATGATAAATGACATATTTACTACATCGTCTTTTTGCCTAATAGTAATAATGTGACCAGAAAAAGTATATAAATATATATCATGCTTCAGTAACTAGGCGTGATCCAAAAAATTTTTGTTGATCCAACAAACTTACAATTTCTTCAAAGTACCTTATCTGGAGTTTTTTTTTTCCAAGTCCAAAATAATACTTTGCCATTTGAATAAAACATAACCACTACTGGGGCTCCTGGGTGGCTCAACTGGTTAAGCGTTCGACTCTTGGTCTCAGCTCAGGTCTTGATCTCAGGGTTGTGAGTTCAAGTCATGTGCTGGGTGTGGAGTCTACTTAAAACTTTAGAAAGCTATGCATTACAATGGTGGAGTCAGGCCATGCCAAGAGAAATGCTGGAGCAGAGGAGAGAAGAAAGAAACTTGGTTTTGATCTCACTGGCTTTGGAGTCTTAGGTAACTCACTTAACCTTTCTTAGTTCCCATTCCCTTATTTGTAAAATAGTAGTCAGAGTAAGCAATCAGATCTAACATTCTCCAAGAGTCTCTCTGTACTGTAATTAAAATTAACAAGGGAAAAAAAAATCTTCAGATTTTATCTCTAAGTTAAATCAAGACACCAAGCAGCTCAACAGATGAAAAAAATACACTCTGTGAATATATAAATATATTTAGACATAGATCTGGAAGTTTCTATTAGCATATGTGGATCACTGGCATTGGAGTATTTTCTCTTGACTACTCTCTCCTCTGACCTCTCTTAAAGAGACCGATGACATGAAGGTAGCAATTTTTGACACTATTTTTGACAGTATTTGACATTTGATTATTCTTAAGAAGGTTTTGTATTTTATGTTCATTCTTCTCAAGAATAGGCACATTTGGATTTTGAGAAGGATATAGAACATCATCACAGGCCAATACTCTTAAGAAGTAGGAAAAAACTGACAAACTATAAAAATTATTTTTATGAGGGAACTGTGGGAACAATGAGAATTTTGGACTATTTAAATTCCACAGAGAAAAAACCCTTCCAAGGTTATCTGACAATCACTGGCTGTTTTATTCCCTAGAGGTCTTTACCAATTCTTAGTGTGGGCTGAATAATAAGATTTGAGTCACCTGGAGGCACTCTAGTTGAGAGAAGATAAACGAGTAGAGCTTTTCATGGCCTCACAGGGTTGTCATGACACCTTGAAAACTAAAAGAACCCCAAACACAAGGCTGATTCTTTCTTTAAAAAAAAAAAAAAAAAAAGAATCATTTATTCTTTAAAAAAAAAATAAACTTTTTTTTTTTTTTTTTTTTTTTTTTTTTTTTGAGAGACACAGAGAGACAGAGCACAAGCTGGGGAGGGGCAGAGAGAGAAGGAGACACAGAATCTGAAGCAGGCTCTGGGCTGTCAGCACAGAGCCTGACGCAGGGCTCGAACTCACAGAGTGTGAGATCATGATCTGAGCCAAAGTCGGACGCTTAACCGAAGGAGCCACCCAGGCGCCCCAAGGCTGATTCTTCCTAAGAAACATTTTCTAAGTTCCTGGGAAGTATGAGAGGTTTAAGGTCTGTGTCTGAAACTTCAAAAAGGCAGAATGAAATCTCTAATTCATGTTGTGCTTCACAGATAAAGTCCCACGAGGGAGAAGGGATTGGCAACAAACACATAACTAGTCTCCCCTCAAGAAACATGTCAGAATTTAGGATGCATGGGGTGGTGGTAGCCTAATTGGCTAAGCTCAAAATCTCCAAAGGGAAGTTTCAGAGCTGAGAAGACAGAAACCTGCTTTTCCATCAAAAGTCTAGAAAAGTTATGCCAAAGGAACAGGGACAAACCAAAGGCAGACTGAGTTTTATTAAAATATCAACCTAGGTATTACTTATCTAAATCTCTAACTGGACAGAGATGACTAGCTCCTACCCAAACAGAGGGGGGCCCTCACTGATGAAAGATAACATGCACAAAATGCAATATCTGCAATTATGAACTTTTTGGATAGGTTTATTAGCAGACTAGACACAAAAGAAGAGAGAATTACTAAACTCTAAGACAATCAATAGCAAATATCCAATCTGAAGCACAGAAGTGTAAAAAAAAAAAAAAGAATGGAAATAATAAAACAATGTATAAGAGACATATGGGGCATGCTTAATTAGAGTAGAAGAATGAGACAGGACAGAGAATGGGGCAGAGTAATATCTGAGAAACTAGGTAACAGCTAAGCAATCTCCTCAAACTAACGAAGACATCAACCTTCAAAAAAGTTCAGTGAACCCCAAATAGGATAAATGTAAAAAAAATCATATCTAGAAACACATTATTAAACTGTTGAAAGTAAAAGCAATGAAGGGAACCTGGGTGGCTCAGTCAGTAGAACATGTGACTCTTGATCAACTTTTAACAGAATCTATGGATGCAAGAGTCAATGGAACAACATCTTCAAAGTGCTGAAAGAAAACAGAACCGTCAAGTCAAATTCTACACCCAGTGAAGAGTCATCAATCAAACAATCAATCAATCAGGACATTTTCAGACCCATCAAAGCTGAAAGAATCTTCTTCCATAAGATTTTCACTAAAGAAATATGAAAAGAAGTTCCTACAACTAAGAAAATTGTCCCAGATAAAAAGATAAAACTTCAGAAATAAATGAAGACTACCCAAAATGATAAATACGTCAATAAATGGAAGTGAATGCTAATGCTTAAAACTTAAGAAAATAATAGCAATGCCTTACAAGTTGACACATGTAGAGGTGGAAATATATGACAGCAATATTTTTTCAAAAAGGGCAAAAGAGAAAGTAAATGAATTTAAATTGACTCGTAGGATTACTGTTCTCTTTGGGAAGTGGTAAAAGAACCAACTGTATAGTAGACTGTAATAAGTCAATGATGCCTATTAAAATCAAATGTAAGTAATGAAGAAAGAAAAAAAGAATATAGAACTAAAAAGTTAATGGAGGAAAAAAATGGAATGAAAAACACTTGATCAATCCAAAAGAGGTCAGGAAAAGAATAAAGGAACAAGGAACATGTGGGACAAGTAGAAAACAAATAGTGAAATGATAAAATTAAACTTAAAAATATCTATAATTAGGGGCACCTGGATGGCTCAGTCAGTTAAGCGTCTAAGTCTTGATTTGGGCTCAGGTCATGATCTCACTGTTGTGTGACTGAGCCATGTGTTGGGCTCTGCCCTGGGTGAGGAGCCTGCTTGAGTCTCTGTCTCCCTCCCCCTCTGCCCCTCCCGTTTGCGTGTTCTCTCCCTCTCAAAACACACACACACACACACACACACACACACACACACACACACAGCAACTGTATTCAATGTAATTGGACAAGCAATCCACTGAAAAAGCAGACTGTCAGACTGGATTAAAAATAAAACCAGTGAACCAATTATATGTCATTTGCAAGAGACAGGCTTTAAATATAAGGACAGAGGGGGGCACCTGGGTGGCTCAGTTGGTTAGGTGTCCGACTTTGACTCAGGTCATGATCTCACAGTTCGTGAGTTCAAGCCCCGTGTTGGGCTCTGTGCTGACAGCTCAGAGCCTGGAGCCTGTTTCTGATTCTGTGTCTCCCTCTCTCTCTGCCCCTTCTCTGCACGTGCTCTGTCTCTCTCTGTCTCTCAAAAATAAATAAACATTAAAAATTTTGTAAAAAATAAAATAAAAAGTAAATAAACATAAGGACACATGTTGAAAGTAGAAGGATGACAAATGACATCACACAAACACTAAGCAATGAAAGCTGGAGTGGCTATATTATATTACACAAAATAGAAGTTCTACTTCTGGTAATGACAGAGGAGATCATATCAGACTAAACCTCCCGCAGGTAACAATTATACTCTGTTAAAAATATAAAAACAATAATCTGGGGGTGCCTGGGTGGTTTGGTTAATTAAGTGTCCGACTCTTAATTCAGTTCAGGTCATGATCTCAGGGTTCATGGGTTCGAGCCCCATGTCGGGTTCTGTGCTGACAGCATGGAGTCTGCTTGGAATTCTCTTTTTCCCCCTCTCTCTTCCTTTCCCTCACTTGCTCGTGCTCTCTCTCTTTCTGTCTCTCTCTCCAAAATTAAATAAATAACCTTAAAAAAAAACAAACAAACCATAATCTTAAGCCAATGGAAAGCTACCAAAAGCAGAGGGGAGTCAATACATGGAAAAAGGGAGCAGCTTGAGTGAGTTTCCCATTTTTATGGCTTTTCCACTGAGGACAGACCACAGGTGGTACATTAATTAAAACTGACAGAATTAAGAGAAGAAGTAGACAAACCCACAATTACAGTGGAGATTCTCACATCCTTTTCTCAGTAACTGATAGAACAACTACAGAAAAAAATCAGCAAAGATAATAAATACATGAACAACACTATAACTACCTGTCCAAATTGACACTTACAGAACCTTATTCCCCCAAATCACAGCATATATAAGTGCACATAATATGTTCAACAAAAACAGACCATATGCTGAGCCAAAACCAAATTTCAATACATTATAAATTCTAAAAAATGTATGACCACAACAAAACTAAATTATAAATTAATAATAATAGTATATCAAGAGCAACCCCTAAACATTTGTAAGTATTAGACAAAGGAGACTTTATAGCAAGAAGCATTTTAGAGACTAAGAGGGACATGATATTCATAGGACCAGGCAACTTTTACAATTTTTAGAACTGATATCTGATCAAGTCTCTAGCTCTAAATACCAATTATTAGGAAATACAGGAAAACATAATAAATGACAATTTGGTAATGCAGTCAGCAAAATCCAGACAATCAGACACTCCTAAGAAAAAATGGTTAGCTTTCTTCAACAAATACATTCAAGGAAAAAAAAGGAAGAGGAACGTATTGATTAAATAACTTAAGAAACACGGCTGCCTTTCGCCATATATGGACCTTAACTAGCTCCTAAATCAAAGAAGAAAAAAAGAGAGAGAGAGAGAGAGTGAGACAGACTATAAGAGAACTGGGATACCTGATAGGATCTAAATGATATTTATTTAATAATGGTGTTGTAGTACATTTTTATAAAGTCTTTATCTTTTAGTGATATACCCTAAGATACCTATGAATAAAATGGGATGAAAAGATACAACATCAAGGATTAACTTCAAAATAATCTAGGGGTAGGGATAGCAGGTGGAGGAGAGGGAAGTATAGAGGCAACAATATTGGCGAATACTTGAAAATAAATTATGGCTTCATTGGAACTTGTTCTACATTTCCCCCACTTATGGATATGAATAAAATTCTATATTACAAAAGTTCCCTAAAATATTCCCTAAAGTTCCCTAAAAAGGAAAAGGAATATCACCATGGCACCATGAGCTGTGAAAGGTATTTTATTCTAAAGACAGATAGATAGTCAGACAGACAGACACACATTTCTTCTACAAGTCATCTCACTCAACATTGTTTCATCAGTACTTGGCATTTAATGATTCTTTGGGAAATATCTGTTGAATGAATAAAAGGGAGCAAGGAATTAGTTACTTCAAGGGTGTGTGTGTGTGTCTGTGTGGGCATGTATGCACATGTGTGTACATGCTTGTGTGAAATTTCCCTAATTAATAATGATACTGAGTACTTTTTCATAAGTTTATTCACTATTTGGATTTCCTTTTGGACAAAAAGCCTGTACATGTCACTAAGAGAAAAACAGTAGCAATTGGTTAAGTCCTCTTTCTGTACTCTGGATATACACCAACTATCAATTATGTGGTTGCAATTTTTTTTTTCTCATTTTGTAGCTTATCTTCACTTAATAGTGTCTACTGATGTATAAAAAAAAATCTTAATTTTAATGTAGTCAAATAATTAAATGTCTTCCATTTTAGTTATTGCTTTTTTATCTTGTTCTAGAAAACAATTCCTAGTCTGGGACTATGAAATAATGTTCTTACACATATCTTTAAAGCTTTATTGTTTTTTTCTTTCACGTTTTAGTTCTATGATCCATCTGGAATCCAGTTTTTGACTATGGTGTGAATTAGGATTCCAATTTTCTCTCTCTAAATAGATACCCTTATCGCAATAAACTTAATTTTAAACTGTCATACTTTTATCAATGCCTGCAATGCCCCTCTTCATAAATATGTCACCTGCATATGCAGAGGTCTGCAAGATGTTCTGCTGGAATGAAACAAAGCAATTTTCAAATAATAAGGCATAAGCTTTCTGATTTTTCTTTCTAGCCTCAGAGGATTATCCTGCATTCCAACTGAAAACCACAATCATAGAAACAGTAACAACTTCAAATAGAACTGTAGGTTCTGTAAACTGTTCCAAATTTATCTAAGAAAGATAGCTGTTTGGAATTAAAGCTCTCTAAGATTGGAATCACTACTACTTTCTTTGGTAGTTTGATTTATTTCTAGTTCATTCATTCATTAAACAAAGTTGCAGACACAAGGATAAAATAGTCCTTGCTGTTGAGAAACTTATTGTCTGGAGGAGATGCCATTCCAGTAAAGAAACAAATGCAATCTCATAAGGTAAATTCTACTGTGCATGACACAGACAGGCAAAAGATGCTATGAAAGGAAAGAGAAGAAGGCACTCTTCTATGAGGATCGAGTTTCCTGTGTTGGCAAGAATGGTGGAGTGGCAGGAGTTGAGGAAGGCAGAGATAACATCCTGAATTGATTTATGTCACACTAAGGAGTCTGGATAGAGTGTACAATGGGGTAGCATCGACAGCTTTTCAAATACCTGATTTGCGTTTTGGAAAGTTAGAAATGAGGAACAAATTCAGGCACTTACTAGGTTAATAACTTCAACAATTTATGTTTATCTAAAAGAAACATTATAATCCTACTTTTGAACAAAATGAAAAGCTGCTATCTATGGACGTTTAAAGAGTAAAAGGCTTGAAGTGAGAAGTTGTCTGCAATTGCTTCTGAACATAGAACAGAGATTAAGGAGAAAAGGAATACAGCTAACATTTCAAGTGTACATACCTATAGCAAGATGCTCCATAGGGACATTCAGGCCGCTCATCAGCCTCATCTTGACACGTGACCTGTATGCCTCCATAATCACTATCTCCAGGGTGACTGAAGTGTTGAAAATGGACAGGATTCTTCCTAGGAGGGTGGCAAATATACAGAAAAAATAATTAATAGGGTGTACTAGAGTTCTAGATATACTACAAAAAATAATTTGTAAGATATGGCAGGAAACCAAGCAATACACATCTAATTATTCCAGAAATTGAATCAATGAGCTACATTGTTAAAAACAAAACTCATGACATCTACTCAGTACAGAGCTCTCCTGGTCCCAAAACAAAGTATCATGGTGATTCACAAACACAAGTAGAAAAATATAAAGAAAAAAGCACCAGCAGAATGCCTTAAACACAACTTACAATTCTCGATAGTTACATTATATACTACAACTGTTTATGAAGTCATCTTTCTAATATCTAAATAAGACATTACATAAGCAAGTGTTTAGGTCCAGGTGATTAAATTCTCAAGTCTGGACTGCCTAGTTCATGTCCTTGCATTAATCAGCATGTCTACATAGGAAACATTTAATTCCCTCACAGTATCTTGAAAGTCTCTAGCAGGATTTGCAGGAATGAATACTGAGACAGTGCAAACCAGTAGAAACATGATAAAGCTCCTAAACTTTAGGCCAATGTATTTTATTAGGCTTTTAACACACACGTACCACATAGCTACATGCTATGGAAACAACAGAATTTCGTGCTACCTGTAATTTCATTTTACCTGTAGCAGTTTGCCCCATACATACAGGATGTCCTCTTGATCTTGTTTTCTTCAGAACCTTGTGGAACTGAATCAGTTGCCTTTGCATGCAAAGTTTCAGGATTGGAGAGATCAGAACTGGACTCAGGAGGAGATCCTTGAGACTCCTCGTGGAAGGACTTGTCCTGGGCAGTCAAGTAACCCTCAGAACTTGCCTTCTTTATCTTGCCTTCTTTACCTCGTGTTCCTTTCATAATAATCTTATGTTCAGGAACCTTACCACGTTCCTCTATTGGGATTTCACTTCTTTGTGTATTAGCCTTCTTATTATTTACTTCTGCATTATTTAATATGATTGCAGAAGATGACTGCGGCATTTCCTACAAGGTAAATCAGAAAGAAGATACTAGAAATAAATGAAACGTACTTTAAAAGAAATATGTAAACTTAATAAAAGGCATGAAATTGCAAGATTCATTCAATATTATATTTTTTAAACTTCAAGATTCACATTTTAAAATTATTTAAAATGCTGTTTTCCATGTCTCTAATTTGGTAGCTTTAAAACAATCTACAGTTATTAGAAAAGGAATATACAGCTGTATCAAACCTTTACAATTATGTCAAACATTCACTGAAAAATAACCAGAAAAATACAAATGAAACATAAGAAAATACAACTTTGCTTCCAATTGAACATAATCTTTCCCCCCAAAACTACTAGTCTTTTAAATTCCCCATTCAATAATGTGTCATGCTCTTAACTTGAACTGTCTTTATAATTTCTAAGTTATTGCAATACTTTATTTCTGCCCTCTAAATATAATCATGACTTTTTTCCTTTAGCTAAAATAAAACTGCTCCTCCCTCACAGAAAAATTGGTATGAAGGTGTGTCATGAAAGACTCAGAAAATAAATATGACTCCCTTGAAGTGGTCTGAACAAAAGTTTCAGTTTAACCAAAGGGTGTTTTGAACCAAGTAAATATTCTCATTAGCACTGCAGAACCTTTTTAATCTGTACTTACCACCAGGAACATTAAACCTAGTCATATCCTATTAAAAACAACTTTTTAATTACTTATACATCCTGTGGAGTGGAAACATTGTCAGATAAACTTCGGTCTTGCTGGTAACCACTTCTAGGATGTGATGACAACATAACAGGTATATATGAAGGTTCACACCAATTTATAACCAAGGACTCATGTATGCTGGCCTGCCATCTGGAGAAAGCTGGTTTTAATATTACTTAATAGCCAATGGCTCAAATTTCCTGAGAAGATACTAATTAGCATGACTTTTTTGGGACTAATTACTTAAATGTTTTGATAGTCTTTTCTTTTTTAAGAAACATAGTATGTAACTTTAAAATGCAATCCAAACTGACTAAAGACCTTGCAAAAGGAACCTAGTTCTTATGTTTCTTGTATAATAATAAACAACCCATGGGAAAGGCAATTGTTTGGGTACCTCTTGGAGCTGACCCTCAGCTGGTGGCATTCATGCCACACCTGTCTATAACACACACTCTTTTCTCCCAAGCTGCTCAGTTACAACCCAATCTCCTCTCCCTCCAGTACAGGACCAACTGACAAATGCCAGAGACTAGAACTCTGGGGTGGGAATGGGGCAATCCTGCCCCACCTCCCCACTTGGCAGTTCCCCACTGGGTCAACTCACCAATTTTCTTTCTCCCCGTTTAAGTAGAAGCAGGGCAGGTTAGCAGATGTTCAATAAAATGCCAGTCTCTTATTCCCTGTTGGCATCTCTAAATTCCACAATGAATTCTCCTGCACTTTGGGTTTTCAAAAGAGAGAACATAACGTCTCCCTACAAACACAGCACTCCCTAAATCTTAAAATTTTCTGGCCTCTCAGTTCTGTTTGTATAAAGCCTGGGGGTTGGGTAGTGGACACTTCTCAAATCTTTCAATAAGCTTCACAAGGAAAGGCCTGGCTACCACTGCTGGGGGCTCCTTTCAAACATGAGATACCTACACTTAGTACTTTTGTCCCCAGCTCTGGGCCTCAGCAGCAGTTCTCAGATGATAGAGGGGAAAAAATCCCACTCAACATCCTGTCAGTCATGATAGGGAAAAAAAAGGACACAACTGGGGAAGTAGTTAAATAAATTAGAATCCATTTTTACCATGAAACACCGTGCAGAGGTGGAAAATGAATAGATCTCTCTATATATGTATCTAAGGATTTTTAAATTAAAAATTAAATATATGTACACACACACACACACACACACACACATATATATATAGTTATGATTCCATTTAGCTTTAAAAAAAAACCCTATATACCTATGTGTATACTTACTTGTACAAATCCAAATAAAAGGTTTAGAAGGATACAAACCAAAATATTAGTAAGGCCAATGGGACTGAAGGATAAGGCAAATCAAGATTTTCACTTTATACTCCACATGCTCTGACATTCTATTTTTTGACAATAGCATGTATTTTTTGCCATTTAAAAAATAAAAAACAAACCAAAGAAAATGAAATATAAGATATGAAATGTTTAACATTATTTCAACTGTCCCCACTGTTTCTTAAATCTTCACAAAGAATAAGTTTAACATGATAATTTATTCTAAAAGAAAAAGGAGTGATAAAGACACAGATATCAATACTATGGATCAGGTGTTCTCAAATATATTTGAAGAGGCACAAAAGCTGGAATTCATAATGTTCTTTATGGAACTTCATGAAATATTGATACTCAGTAGACTTTTGGCATTCAAGAATTTAACATTCATGATTTCAATTATTTATAAATGATCCCCAAAATCCATTACATGCAGTAATTTGTAAGTTTGCTGAGACACAAATTCAACCTGTGCCAGTTACAGAGCTCAGGAGCCAGAGTCACTGAACTGGCGGGGGAGGGGATAGGAAAGATGGAAGGTACTCTGTACTTGGAAGAAGCAGAAGAAAGGCAGAGAGGTCCATGTGTTATAAGAACCCACACTGCTTATTTCTTAGATTTGATGAAAATATGAAGAATGAAATGTGGGAGGCTGAAGATTCATGATAGAGAACCCAGGTTCCCTTTGCTATAAAAATATACACTAGAGGCCTCAGGGATCAAGGAGCATGGAGTTAGTGTAAGGTGATCTTGGACTGGGAGGTGGTTGGAATGTACTATTAAGGCTATTAAAATAGTCTTGTTAATCCAGCATGCCCTCCCTTGCCCCTAAACCATCTGAAGTTTTAATGTACCAGAAGAGACAGGATAAAGAACTTCTTACCAATTCAAGTTCATTGAGGTAATTTGCTACCCTTGGAAAGAATGTCTGTATTAAGCTGCCTTAAAAGTCCTGCATTAGTCTTATTAGCACCCACATACTAAGGATTCAAAAATCCCAGCCTCCAGCGGCACCTGGGTGGCTCAATCGGTTAAACATCTAACTCTTTATTTCAGCTCAGGTTATGATCTCACACTTCATGAGTTTGAGTGCTACATTGGGCTCTGTGCTGACAGTGCAGAGCCTACTTGGGATTCTCTCTTTCTCTTTCTCTTTCTCTTTCTCTTTCTCTCTCTCTCTCTCTCTCTCCTTCTCT
>NW_026057578.1:83113827-83188212 GCF_023721935.1 Panthera uncia | reverse complement strand
TTTCCTTCCCCTCCCCCATGGGTTTCTGTTATGTTTCTCAGGATCCACATAAGAGTGAAACCATATGGTATCTGTCTTTCTCTGTATGGCTTATTTCACTTAGCATCACACTCTCCAGTTCCATCCATGTTGCTACAAAAGGCCATATTTCATTTTTTCTCATTGCCACGTAGTATTCCATTGTGTATATAAACCACAATTTCTTTATTCATCAGTTGATGGACATTTAGGCTCTTTCCATAATTTGGCTATTGTTGAGAGTGCCGCTATAAACATTGGGGTACAGGTGCCCCTATGCATCAGTACTCCTGTATCCCTTGGATAAATTCCTAGCAGTGCTATTGCTGGGTCATAGGGTAGGTCTATTTTTAATTTTCTGAGGAACCTCCACACTGCTTTCCAGAGCGGCTGCACCAATTTGCATTCCCACCAACAGTGCAAGAGGGTTCCTGTTTCTCCACATCCTCTCCAGCATCTATAGTCTCCTGATTTCTTCATTTTGGCCACTCTGACTGGCGTGAGGTGGTATCTGAGTGTGGTTTTGATTTGTATTTCCCTGATAAGGAGCGACGTTGAGCATCTTTTCATGTGCCTGTTGGCCATCCGGATGTCTTCTTTAGAGAAGTGTCTATTCATGTTTTCTGCCCATTTCTTCACTGGGTTATTTGTTTTTCGGGTGTGGAGTTTGATGAGCTCTTTATAGATTTTGGATACTAGCCCTTTGTCCGATGTGTCATTTGCAAATATCTTTTCCCATTCCGTTGGTTGCCTTTTAGTTTTGTTGGTTGTTTCCTTTGCTGTGCAGAAGCTTTTTATCTTCATAAGGTCCCAGTAATTCACTTTTGCTTTTAATTCCCTTGCCTTTGGGGATGTGCCGAGTAAGAGATTGCTACGGCTGAGGTCAGAGAGGTCTTTTCCTGCTTTCTCCTCTAAGGTTTTGATGGTTTCCTGTCTCACATTCAGGTCCTTTATCCATTTTGAGTTTATTTTTGTGAATGGTGTGAGAAAGTGGTCTAGTTTCAACCTTCTGCATGTTGCTGTCCAGTTCTCCCAGCACCATTTGTTAAAGAGACTGTCTTTTTTCAACCTAAATGGTTTTAAAGTAGTTTCTATTTGCATTCAAATATAGTTACTACCAAGAAAGCAATAGAAGCATAGCTGTATTTATTCTACCAACCCCTGCTATGTTTGAACTGTAATTGACCTGTTAGTCTGCAGATATAATAGAGAAAGACCATTTGCTTTCAACTTAGACTCCAATAAACATTTTCACTCACCCCTTCAATATAGAATCTCAGCAAATGAGCTTTTTAAAAAAAAAAAAAAAAAAAAAGCAAAATTAGATAGCCAACTTAATAATCTTGATGTCCTATCGGGTTTGGCAAAATGAGATTCTGCCTAGTGTGATTTTGTATAAGGTATAAGGTTCTATAACATTATTTTAGCAGCCTTCAAATTAGTGTTTATAAAGATATGCAATGTTGTGTCTTGATTTCCAGGCAATGCTTATAATCAAGAGGAGCGTGTTGTTTGTGCTGGCTATGACAATGGGGATATCAAACTGTTTGATCTCAGAAATATGTCATTGCGGTGGGAGACAAACATAAAAAATGGGGTAATGTACCTTTGGGTTCTTATAGTTTGTCTGAGCATGTTTTTGTCCACCTCCAAACTACTTCAAAAGGATAGCACCTCTAATAACTCATCTCAGTACAGCCCCTCTGCCAATGGTTTTTAACCTTTTTGAGCTGTGGAGCCCTTTGAGAATTTAATGAAAATCATGGATCCTTTCTTCAGAAAGTGAACACACACTCAGATGTGGTATGACAACTCCTGGTGAGTCACCAGCTCCTGTGTCCTATTTGTGGACCCCTGTGGGCTATGCGCAGTGTGATATTAAAATGAGCTAGGCTAGAGGCCTTTTTTCCTGCTAATATTAGAATAGTAACAGCCTCCACAAGTTCTTTCAGATTTTTGGGTCCTGAGTTGTACACCTTTAGTGAAGAATGTGGTTCCTTCCTGTTTTCTAAAATCAGCTTTGACTGGACTGTATAAAATAATTATGTAACAACAGGGGCACCTTGGTGGCTCAGGCAGTAAAGTGTCCAACTTCAGCTCAGGTCATGATCTCGCAGCTTGTGAGTTCGAGCCCCATGTCGGGCTCTGTGCTGACAGCTCAGAGCCTGGAGTCTGCTTCAGATTCTGTGTCTCCCTCTCTCTCTGCCTCTCCCCCACTCATGTTCTGTGTGTGTGTGTGTCTCTCTCTCAAAAATAAATAAACATTAAAAAAATAATAATTATGTAATAACAGTAAAAAATTATATGGATTTACAAAATAATCTACCAGACAGGGGAACTCAGGATGGTTTTGTTGATCCTATAAACCAAAAAGAAATTTTTTCATTTAAAGGTATTTGATGTATTGGTTCTCAAAAGATAAAATGATTATTTAAATCCTTTCACATGAGCTGATAATTTTAAAGTTGTTTTACTTAGTTTAAAAGAACCTCCTGAATAATAATCATTAGACCATCAATAATAAATATTTTCTATTACAGGTATGTAGCTTGGAGTTTGACAGAAAAGACATAAGTATGAATAAATTGGTAGCTACATCACTGGAAGGAAAGTTTCATGTTTTTGATATGAGAACACAGCATCCAACCAAAGGTTTTGCCTCTGTTTCAGAAAAGGTAAATATGGGGGAAATGTCTTTCTATGAAGAGGAATGTTCATAGCTTGTTTTAGACTAATAAATAGAATTAGTCATCAAGGTTCTTTCCAGGTCTTTATATGAAGGGAGCTATTTTTAATATATTCTTGTGGGAACTTGACAGGTTTTTCTGTGCAGAGTACTTCCCCAAAGTTTATCAGTTTTAGATTTCTTGACTATAATAAAGGCTTCAGTTGGCTAAGAATCTTATTTTGTAGTTTAGGAGCAATCAAAAGAAAACTAGCTGATGTTGAGAACTGGATCAACAAAACCTAGCGTAGTGTTTTCTAATAAATATATAGTATTTGTATTAATATCTAATTATATACTTTTCAGAACATATCAACATATATACATTTATGTCATTTCATCACATCTTATTTCATATTCTGGTTTGCTACATTAAGTGAAATTATTTCAAGCATTAACCTTGTAGGTTCAAAAAAATTATTCAGTCAGTCATCCACACATACATACATACTTTACCTTGTCCCAAAGAGTATTTGAGGTAGCTTAGAAGGAAACATGGTATTATCACATCAAAAATAGATGAAGAGAAGGCTGAGCACAGGAAAAATACTGGTTAAAAAAAAGAAAAAAAAAAGATGGTGATGCCTGGAGTAAGGGGATTGCATAAATTCCTGCTGCAACACCCTGTCATTTGCCAGAGATGGATTGGGAATGTGACTCTGACCTTCCTCGAATGTAAAAGTAAAGATCGGTTACAGATTTGTAGTTTCCATAAGATTAAAATATGTAAGTTGCTCAAGAAATAAAAATTGACTCTCTTGTTCCCTCTCCCTCCATTGTGGATTCAGTAGTACTTCTCAAACCTTCCCATTTTGTCTTTTTTTTGTTGTTATTGCTGCTAATTATTATTATTATTGCATATAAATTACTGTTGCTGCCTGATGAACTAAATTCTTAAGGTAGCTATAAGTTGCAGTATTGTTTTGCCTTTGTTATTTCAGAATATATTAAGTATCAACAACATAAAGCACTTTATTAAATTGTCCCTTATACAATTGTAACATGGTTCTCATCTGCCCATTATAAAGTGTCATCTTCAAAGTTTTTGTTATAATTATTTAATCAAGTAATTGCTAAATCTGTCAAACAAATGAGGCCACTGTATTTTTAAGAGGTCATGGCCCCTCTTTTTGTGTTTTTATCAATTTCCAGAAGAAAAAGTGAAGTTTAAACTATGAAACAAAATAGGTTTTAACAGCCTGGACCCACTCACTTGAGGACTGTCACACACTTAAAGGGTGTATTTTGAGATATGTGTTTTTAATCTGCTAATGGTAATCCCCTTACATGACTATTAAGTCAAATGCCTAATCACTAATCACTCCCTAAAATATAGTGTCTAAGAATGACTTAGATCAAGTTAGTTGGTCTCACTGCTCCTGCAAAGCAGAAATCTTTCCTCCCTCCCTCCCTCTTTCTCTCTTCCACTCTACCCCCTTGTCTCTCCCTCTCCCTAGGTCTGCCCCTCACCCTCCCTTCCTTTCTCTCTGTCTGTCTTTCAAATTCCTGGCAGTGAATATTACACCATCAACACTGATTTACTAGCTGTTGTTGAGGTGCTAACAAGCTGTTAACCTTCCAGTTGCCATTTTTGTCTTTTAGTTTAATATGACTGAATAAAGATCCTGGCTTATTATAACCTTAAACCCCATCTATAAGTCCCTGTGGTCCTTATTTTGAAGACTAGATAAGTCAAATGGTACAAATTAAAGATAAGCCTCTTGGAACTTTAAGTTAAAATTCATTCTGTATATGGGAATTCTCTGAAGTTCCCACTCAGTTTTCTGGAAACCTGAAACTGCTCTAAAAAATAAAGGCTGGTTTTTTTTTGTTGTTGTTGGTGTTGTTAGTTTGTTTTTAAATCAGTCTATCCTTTTTTTCCCTTAGGATGAAGTATGTTTTTGTACTTTGAGTTTTTCTTCTCCCTCAGAGTGAGCTAGGGATATTTACATGTATAAAATCTATGTATATGGTACTATATACCTAAATGGACTTTTAATCTGATAACATCTTTTTTTTTGATCCAGTAGAACTTTGTTTCGTAAAGCCACAAAGAAAAATGATGCTTTTATTACTTATGATGAACTCTATAAATCTCTGTAGCCCTTATGAAGAGATGTGCCAGAAATACTTGAATTACTTCTATAATGGTTGTTGAAATTATAGTGGTAAAAATTCTTTTTTACAGTATTTCTCTTCTCGGACAATCTTTATCATATAAACAAACATAAAAACTAGTTATGTGCCTCTCATCCTGTTTAGGCCCATAAATCAACTGTGTGGCAAGTCCGACACCTGCCACAGAACAGAGAGCTCTTTCTGACTGCTGGAGGCGCCGGCAGCCTTCACCTCTGGAAGTAGTAAGTCTCTGCTGATGCTCATGGCTCCTTGTTAAGTTACTGGTGGGCGGAAAGTAGGATTAGATTGAACTTGGTTGTCCTTCTTCCTCCTTTGACTTAGTTTATTTCGATAATGATTTTAAATTAAAGGGTGTTATTTTGTCTGCTTTTTCAAATTAATGTCATTATTTTACACTTAGTAAGTATTAACCTTCTTTTGGCACACTAAGTATATTTGTCATTTTGGTTGTGTCTTCCATCTATGGGGGTAACTTAGGAATAGTTCTTTTCATAGCTTAAAATCATGGCTTTGGCTAGGTTTTATTGTTGTCGGTTTTGGTTTTTGTTTTGCTTTGGATGTGGAAAATTTGACCAAACGCTTTTGTGAAGTATTACTGTCTGGTCATTAGAACACTACCTCTAGAGAATAAGAAATGGGTTGGAATTCTTAATTGTAGATCCTGATCACTCACTTGACCAAGTTCAGATACCGTTGTTGTGAAAGAATCCAAACAGCACTGAGGCAACGGATGGGTCTCCAGGAAAAGCCCCATCACGGAGTTTGCTTTCTGTGTGCTGGAGGCAGTGTGAGTTACAGCCTTGGCTGTGCTCTGAGTCCCTGGTGCCCTAACATGGCACATACTAGGTCAGCTGCTCATTTATAGGGCCTGATGAAAACCGAGACTTAATGGTATTTCTTTCTCCATCACTCAAGGGGGAAAAAACCCACTAACACAAGCCCATAAATGAAAGATATTTCCAAAATAAAGTTTGATTCATGATATAAGAAGAAAACCACCATCTTCAGTATGGCTAGGACTTTCACACCTACAAAATACTTCTCTTATTTATTAGCTTCTTTTAGAAGGCAGCAGGGGAGCTGAGAAACAAGGCCACAGTTGGAAAGTGTTCCAAGTATTTAGGGATCTGGCCAAAAAAATGCTTGAGATCAAGACTGTACAGGTCCTGTGAGTAACAAGCAGAGGAAAAGCTTTATGAGTTGTGGGAGAATGCCCAGTAGATAGACCATTTGATAACTCGTCTTCTCCTTGTACCTTGCCCATCGTCCTTACCCAATTCTCCCAAACCAGGGCATGCTCCCCATTAGTCTCTGCCGATTGGATCGTGCAGCAGCACATCACTATTCTGCCTGTGACCAAACTATATAGGCTGCTTCCTTGAAGAACTAGTTCCAGTTTTCTCTGTAATCCCATACGGAGTTGTAGTTCTGTGTGATGTGCAAACACGTTTGCAGCTAGAATTTTTGACGATAGTGTAAAGTGGAGTCTTGTATACAGTCTAATCTCAGGGTGCCTGGGTGGCTCAGTCGGTTAAGCATCCAACTCTTGATTTTAGCTCAGGTCATGACCTCACGGTTCGTAGGATTGAGCCCTGTGTCGGGCTCTGCACTGACAGTGTGGAGCCTGCTTGGGATTTTCCCTCTCTCTCTCTCTCTCTCTCTCTCTCTCTGTCTCTGCCCCTCCACTCAATTAATAAATAAACATTAAAAAAAAAATAGAAACTTGAAGCTTATCTCAGTATGAACTTTAATCCTTACCATAACAGGTATCTAGTCTAATCTTCAAATTGGTTTGGAGCTTTGCTGTCAAGTATTACACCAGCAAAAGAGATTTGGTTTAAGTAAAATGATACTTAGCTCTATTTCCATTTGCCAGTCTCCTTTGGTAGTAATGCACTTAAATTACAAATATTTATTGAGCACCAGAGAGTTCCTAGAGGAACTCACCTAGTTAATTCAGAAATTGTTTTTTGAATGAATGAACCCCAACATGCTGATTTGTGTGTGTGTGTGTATATTCAAAACACACAAACATACATTCTTAAAACTTTAATAGACAATATAGAGGGTTTAAAAAATCTTTATGTTGTTTTAAATACTAAATATGTATTTATGTTATGTTTTAAATACTAAATAAGCTAAGAGACCTGAAAAAAAATTCTGTAATTTTTTCATCATCTGAATATCTTATTCCTCTTAATCAAAAGAAGTTGTATGGTCCAAGAAGAAGAAAGAATAGTAGGTTATCTGCCTATCACTTCTATTTCTTCTCTGCTTTTGAGTTGCTTTATACCTTTGAAACTCTTAGCCTTTATTAGCACTTAAGAAATGAAGGTAGTATCACAGTCGATACCTAACAGGCTTTAAAGGCCTTCAGAGGCAGATTGTCCCTGTATTTCACTAGGAGCTCATCTCTGCTGTAGGGAGGGATGTTTCTTTTTACCCTCTCAAATCCAGACCAACTAGTCTTTACAGTTGTTAACCTTCAGCTCTACTTATTTTATAAATTGATAATTTCAGCTGAAAGAAAACAAATATTCTTAGAATTGCTTTTTTTTTTTCCTTGAAGCAATGATATTCTAGGGTCTAAAATACCTGAGCAGCACATTCCCATGGAAACGGTACACAGAAGGTGTGCATTGGGTCTGTGTCATGGGGCTCGAGGGTTAGAAACAGTGTCTGTTCTTCATTCTGGAAGTATGTAGGTGAGGTTCTGCAAGTGTTACTCACAGCCTTTGCTTTTGCACCTTTTCTGCCTACGGTGTCCTGCAAGCCGAATCTAGAGAAGAACTGCAATAAAAGATTGTGAGGAACACAAGTGAATTTCATAAAGAATGCTAGATCAATCTAAGACTTTTATTATGAAAAGAAAATACAGACTCATGCTGAACAGAGGTGATATTTAAAAGTTTTTAGGAGAGGGGTGCCTGGGTGGCTTTGTCGGCTGAGTGTCCGACACTTGATTTTGGCTCAGGTCATGATCTCATGGTCGTGGGAGTGAGCCCCTCATTGGGCTCCATGCTGAGCATGGAGCCTACTTGAGAGCAAGCACTGTCTCCTCTCTCAGAAAAAAAAAAATTTTTTTAGTAGAACCAATCCCCTTTAAAGCTGTTGAGGTTGAAATAGTGTATCTTTGTATAAAACTCAACATTAGAAAGATTATTTGTTCCAGTAATCAACTGAGAAGTAAAAATAGAGTCATGGATTATATGTATATGAACACAATGTGGAGAATGTTAAGATTTCTCTCCTTACCACTCTGATCTTGTTCTCAGCGAATACCCTATTCAGCGGTCAAAGAAAGATTCTGAGGGAGTAGAGATGGGAGTTGCCGGCTCCGTCAGCCTTCTGCAGAATGTCACCTTGTCTACCCAGCCCATTTCCAGTTTGGACTGGAGTCCAGATAAAAGGGGTCTCTGCGTCTGTAGTTCATTTGATCAAATGGTAAGAGTACTGATTGTTACAAAACTCCATAAAATTTGATCTAAAGACTTTGGACTTGAAACCTTCCAGAAGAACACTCATAGTATTTAGAATGTGCCCTGGAATCCTCTGACCTTCACTGAACAAAGTTGGATTTGACTGAGAAAACAAGCCCCAGATGCAAACATCCAGACTAGCCCGTCTCTGGGTGGGAAATGCCGAGAGGTGTGTTCCAGCAACCTGACTGGACACCGGTTTGCGGTTTGTTAGCGCACGGGGCACCGCTGTCTCCAGGGCCAGCTCTGTTCATCTCCCCTCTGTTTCTAAGAAAAAGTTGATACTTGTCTATATTCAAACATATTTTTAATTTGTTCTTCATCACCAGAGTTATAATACTTTACCATAACACCTAGTTTAAAATTGTTTGTTTTGGTAAAACTACTGTGAATTAACCTTCATAAATATACTTTGAGAGATTTCAGTGTCAGTAAGTTTCTGGAAAGAATAGTACTTTATAAAATACCAAAATGTCATGGTCAGACTAGATTTGGGTAACGGTTTTTAGCCGTATAACTCATAAAATGAAATATTATTTACAATGACCTCTTTTTACTTCAGAAATAAGAGTAAAATTAGACTTTTGCTTATTGAGTGGTAAGTGATGTTGAGATGTATAAGATTGTGGGGTTTTCTAGCCTTATTTTTTGTCACATCTTTTTATATATTTTATGAATAAATTTGTTTTTTGAAATCTATGGAAGCTCTGATTCTGATAATTTAACAGTAGTAATAAAGCTGACACCAACACTTCTTTGCTGTATAAATGCTTAATAAGTATCTCTTAATTCACTTTGTTTCCTTAGTGTTCACTAGATCTTTTGATAAAGCTCAGAGGTATTCACTTTATCACTCTTTCATTAAGCCTGCCCTCCCTCACTCTTCTACTCAAGAGTCAGAGCCACCTGAAGCATTTGTAATATGTAAGCTTCCTGTGATCTCATGGGTTCTTGGAAAGTTGCTAGTTCAGAATATTAAATTCAGAAAATTAACCTCTTAAAAAAACCAACAAGATGTTTTATGCTGTGGACAGAATTATGGAAGTAAAAATTAAATTGAACTTTAGGGGTGCCTGAGTGGTTCAGTCATTTGAGCGTCTGACTTTGGCTCAGTCATGATGTCACGGTTTGTGGGTTCCAGCCCCACATCAGGCTCTGTGCTGACAGATCGGATCCTAGAGCCTGCTTCAGATTCTGTGTCCCTCTCTCTCTTTCTCTCTGCCTTTCCCCCGTGCATGCTCTGTCTCTCTCAAAAATAAATAAACATGAAAAGAATTCAACTGAACTTTAAAAAAGCCTATACCTGCTGGGTTTTGGTTTTGTTTTTTCAATTTTCAAGGAAAAATAAAAAATTTGTGAAATTCTTTCTTAGAAAACTTGTGTTTGATGGTATAGAGAGGTTTAAGTCAAGGATAGTAAGTACTTCTATCATTAAATCTAAGATGTCATTGATTGTAAGATGATCTGCCACAGAGAAAGGAAAACGCTGCCAGTGAAACCAATGCACACTTCTTATCACTTAGCATTTCTTTAATATTCCTTGAATGGTCTTTTAAACTTAGATCATCCTTATAAAGGAAAATATATACAAAATAAATTTGGTATGGTATGCCTCAGATTTCTGCCTATTCAGAATCTGAGCCTTCTACATCACCTTTCCATGTTTCCCTTACGGTATTGTCCTTTGTACCACAAAAAATGTGGGTGAGGCAGGATTTCTTTAAAACATGGTCTTTAATTAATTGTCACTTACTCTACAAATTTGGTGTACACATGCCAGCTGTGACAACTGTCGTCATGATTGCTGCCAGCTTACCAGGATCTAGCAGGATCGTTCAGTTATCTATTGCTGTGTAACAAATCACTGGGAAACTTACTATCTGTGCTCCGTGCAGCCTCAGTCAGGCAGCCAGACTTAGGGCTGGAGGAACTGTTTCCAATGTAGCCTTCATATGGCCTGCAAGTTGTCAGCTGGGACCTCAGCCAGGCCTGAGAACCAGGGGCCTCTCCACATGGCATGTGCTTCTTCAGAGCAATGGTGGCTGGGTTCCAAGGATGAGCATCTGAAAAGAGGAGGCCAGGTAGAAGCAATATCATTTTTAAATAGCTTAGCTTCATAATTCATTTAGTGTCACTTTTGCCACATGATATTAGTTGAGGCAGTCACAAAGTCCCCCCACACACACCCTCTGTTCAAGGAGAGAAGATATAAATTCTACTTCTTGATGGGGCTTGGCTAGGTTCTGGACGAGTCTGTGAGACTTAAAATATTGTGTCCATTTTTGGAAAATACAATCTGGCTTGGTGATACAAGATGCATCTCAATTTCAAAGATGTAAAAAAGGAGGGAGAGGAGTGATGGGCTTGTTAAAATTGATGAAATTTGTTAGTTGGAATGCAAGTCCTCTATCCCACTCAACTGCTTGCACCCCTCCTTGCCCCTAATTTATTGCAGCCATCATTAATAATGGTACTCATTTTCTCTGAGCCTCACAAGCTTTATTACACAATTAGAAGCTACTACCAACTGTTGGTGATCCCCTGTGGAGTCCAGCTAGTCTCCTGGACCAGGCATTACCTCAGTGTGGACCCCCTCAGTCCTTGGGTCTAGTTTTTGGTATCCCACACAATGATGGGGGTCTCCTGCATGAGACCATCCATATAAACCAAACATGCAAAAACAAAATGGCACTTCATTTGTATACCATGAGAAGTGAGCCTCTTAGGTACCACAATGCTTAGGTTTGCCAGTAGGTGTACCTTCTGTCAACTTACCTCATGTGCTGCATTGCTTCCTGTGAGGGCCAGATTAGAAGCAGACATTCACAGCATTTAGAAATAATTCATCCAGGCCTCAGTACAACCTAAAAACCCAACTTAGATATTGTGTACATTTTAGTGTACTTGTTTCCATTCTTCTTTAGCATAAACATGTGGCACTTTGCTAGGGGTGGTGGTAAACTATCAAAATATTTTGGTAAGGGATCCCTGGAATAATTCTGATCATGGGGTCTAGGCCCTTCTAGGCAAGTGCTACTTTGTAAAGACATGTTTTCCTTTGGTCACCAGATTGTCCCCTAAAGTAGGTGAAGCAGCAAATAGGCTTTGGATACAAGGCTGGTTTATGCAACCTGAGTATAATATCTCAATCTGCATTCAGTCGCTATGGCTAATTTGGAAAATAAGTGGGCAGTTGGCTTTTAGCTATGTTCCTTAAAAAGGACTGGTGGTTTTTTTTTTGCCCAGGGAGACCTCATCCCTGCAGGTCCACCCTTGTTGTCTTGTGTAGCCCCACCTCATTAATCTGGGTGGGATTAGGCTGCCAGAGCTGCACAGAGCTGCACAGAGCTCTCCCTCAGAGCTGGGCCATGCCCAGCAGTCCCTATAAGCCAGGGGGCCTGGTGTTGCCTCCTGAGAGAGCCTGGGCGCACTGAGCCCATGCTGTTCTTAGACCTGCTGGGATCTGCTCATGGAAGTCCTGTCCCACATCCAGACAGCTGAGGACTCAGGGCTGCTAGGACGGTGCCCCCACCCCACTCCACCCACACCCCTCTACGCTGCCTGGAGTGGGGGGGCAGTTCTTTGGCCAGTAGAATCGCCCCTTCGTCTGTCCCACAGGGCTAGGGTGGACAAGTAGCTGCACAAAAACTCTCTTTTATCCAGATCCTGCAAATCTGTGTCACTGTATCGGGATCTAGAGGGAAGAAGATCTGCCTGTCCTTAACCTTGAACCAGAAAAGTGGGTGGTTCCTAATCAGAACAACACAGAGAAAGCAGATGCACATTGGCCTCACAAGGCCATGGCCATTAATGTCCATAGGTTTTGTATATTTTCCATCAACCATCAAGTTTGAATGCAGGAATAGATTCTGGCTGTGTTTTAAGTCATAAAGGGAGATTCAGGATAAACACAACCTCTGCTGCCAGGGAAAACACAGATGTCAGAAACAGCTATGGCTGTGACCAAATACAGCTGCATTTATTTATGTAGTAGCACTGAAGCAATTTTCAGGAAGGATTTTTTTAACAACTGAACTTTGTTTCTGGTGGTCCTGATCCAACTCTGTCCTTAAGTCAACTTAAAGCCAGATCATCCAGCAGTGCCCTTCACACAACATTCAATACGTATAGATTGGTGATAAAAAAATTATGAAATTATGGCAAAACCCCCAAATTATTTTTATTTAAAAATCAAATTATTTTTATTTCTCTCTTCTAAACATCTAGGTTGGCAGTCTAGGCTGCTATGGTGGCTTCATAACGAGAGACCTGACCCTATCTTGTTTTTCTACCATCTTCCTTATGTAGGAAGGAACATACCTCATCATCCATCATCACTGGGGCTGTTCCAGCTCCAACCATCACATCCACATTCCAACCATCAAGAAAGTAAGAAGAGAAAGGCTACCCTGTCACTTAAGGAATATCACTTCTGCTTTCATTTCTTTGGCCATGGTTGGTCGCATGGCCACACCTGCCATAGAAAGGTTGAGAAACAGACTTATTCTGTGCAATGGTATACTCAACTCACATCCAGGAGTTCTGAGAAAGACAGGGGAATGAATATTAGGAGACCTAATGGATTTGGCCAGTGTCACAGAATAATAGTCTAGCATAACACATCCCTAAGTTCTCCCATGAGGTGAAAACCAGGGAGTGATCAATTCATACTTCCTCAGGCTGGATCTAGATCTTGGCAACCAATATACACTTTTGGGAATTGCATCTTCTCCCTCAGCTAGTATAGACATGACACAGTGGAATTACTTGTTTTCCTGACTTGTTAAATCTTTTATTATCCTTTACATACATTTAATGGAAGCCTAGCCCTGTACAAAAATATGAAAGGGAAGTTCTCCCTAAAACTGAAACTGATCTTCTATCCTAAATTTCTTTCCTGGAAAATTTGTGTTTACTTAATAACAAATTGTGTCAAATTCTAAGCACTGCTTCTGTCCACTGGGCAGTGCAAAGACTTGGAATACAACATGAGTGGAACACTTGACCTCATGCATTTCCATAAACTCACAAACGAAACTTGAAGGGAAAACAATGTATTTATGATTCAGTGTATAGGTCTCTGCCTAAAATTGCTTTTGTTGGTAACTTAGGTGGATAAATTTTGTGTAGATACAGAAAAAATAATTTGTTAATACTGAAGAACTGTCCCTCACACAAAATGATTTCATCCTTTTTCTATGTAAGAACAACCAAAAGGTTTCTGGCAGATACTCAGGGCTTTCAATTATGCCGAGGTACTATAAGATCTGCCTCTTAACAGCTTTTAGTGAATTGTCTTCCCTCTGGGAAGGAGTCACTCTCTCCTAGGGCTGTGCTTTCTGAATCCCAGGCCTTTGTTACACCTAAAGACCCTGTGGTGTGCTGCCCCCTTGTGGGAAAGTGTGGGCATTGGGGATCACAGAAGAAAATAGATTTTGCCCTTCAGATGCAACTGGAAAACCTTCATTGTTCAATTCACAGCAGGCACACAAGTCAAACTGGACCGCAAGAAAGACATTATCTTATAGAAATTTCTTCTAAAAATGAGAGTGTATTTACGAGGAGAAAAACACTTTACAGCATGGCTAAGCTTGTACACAATGGATTTATTAGCCAAAACTTGTATAATTAGATTTATTATAGATTCAACCTTTTAGTGCACCATGAGAGCTGACTTCCAAAAGGAAACATTTAGCTTTTTATAAAGTGGGACATTATCTTGTAAAGTCAATAATCTATGCCCCACCTCCTATCACCCATTCATTCTGTAAGTTCTAATTGTAATACTAAGTATTTCTCCAAGTAAAGACCTCTTTATACCATCGGCTATCTTCCTGCAAATATTCTAGAATCCCCCCCTTCCTTGTTCCATATTTGCATGGGGTATAGTCACTGATTTTACAAGCTATTTCTGCACGAACAACTCAATGAGCAGGAGCCCTGCATCTGTCCACTTTTGGCACTGTGACCACACAGCTAAAACAGGCAGCACAAAGTAAAGTGTGGTCAAAAGAGATTCACAATTCTCCCTCACACAAGAGGCTGAAGACACTCACATTTCCTGCTCATTTTAAGTCTTCAACTTTTCTTCCTTCCCCCTAAGAATGCTCCCACTGGGGTTTTTGTAGCAAAACAGAAAGTCAGCTCTGGAAGAGGCCTTTGAGTCTGCTGAGCCCCATCCCTCCGTTTGTATACAGACTCAGGAGCTGCATCTCCTGACCCCCTCATCCAGTGCTCTTCATCCTGCACCACCTGGAGGCTGTTCCATGCTCCATCCCCCCCCCCAACCCCCCACCCTCCACCCCCGCCGAGAACCAGGGCACCTTTCAGTCTACCAAGCCAGAAACTGAGATCAGGTGCACAAACAACACCACCTTCAGAGGTGATAAGGGTAAGCAAATAAATACCAGCGAGGAACAGAAGCAGAGTTTGGCTCTCAGCACCCTGGAGATAAGTGTTTGATCTGGGCTGAGCACATCCCTTATCTGGTGAGAAACCACATTCACACTCAGAGGGAGCCTGAGCTTGCAGCAAGCACATCTGGAACCCTATGAGTGCTGACCTGGTCCTCACACTAGATGAACAATGGATTAGGGGCAACTGTTACCACCCACCCAGGGGTCCCTGAACTCCTGGGAGATCATAAGCTAAAGATTCCAAAGAAGACAGAGCCAAAGTTCTCAGCTGAAGAGTCCTGGTGGCCCCAGTCTCTCCTCATCCACTAAGGGCCTCTGGGGCATGCCATGGATTTTCCAAGTCTGCCCAGTAAAGCTTCTTAGATGTGTCATAAGCCTCATTCTCTCTCTCACCGTTCAAGTTACTGAAGCTGAAGAAAACAGTGAAGAATGAACCCAGGGAGAAAACCATTAGCATGTCTTTAAAGAGACTTGACTAAGATGACGTACATACAG
This sequence comes from Panthera uncia, assembly GCF_023721935.1. Taxonomy (NCBI): domain Eukaryota; kingdom Metazoa; phylum Chordata; class Mammalia; order Carnivora; family Felidae; genus Panthera; species Panthera uncia. The sequence goes on along the minus strand of NW_026057578.1, from coordinate 83,172,940 downwards.
ATAATAATAGTGACAATAATAGCAGCTAATGTTTACTGAGCATTTACTATATGCCAGGCACTATACTAAGTGTTTCTCCTTCAATCCTCACCACAAAACTTTAAGGTCAGTACTATTGTTGAAATTTGCAATTGAAAAATAGGATTCAGGAGATTAAGAGACTTGCTCAAAATCCCACAGCTAGGACACAGGAGATCCAGGAGTAGAAACATGGTTTATCGATCCCCTAGAACCCAGACTCTTAACCTCTTCTTTTTCATATATTGGTGTAAGTTGTTTGATGCATTTTCCCCCCCATCTGTTTTGCTACATTAAGGATAAAAGTCCTGTGAAATAGTGTTATCACAGTGAATGGAGCCTTTAGCAGGGATTTTCATGAGAGCAGAAGAGATGGAGGGAGCATTGATTGAGTGCAGGATTGGGAGGGGGGCGGGAAGGAAAATGTGTTCTAGCATAGACTGGGCGCTGGCTTCCTTTCCACCCTCGGCACAGCCCTGTTTTCTCCCATTACGCAGGCAGCAGTGGCCTCCCCTGCCTACTCTTTCCTCCTCCCTCAATAACAGGAACCCATTTCTATTGTAGCACACAATAAAGATTATGCTTGCCAGCCTCTCTTTTAGCTAGTTGTGGCCACTACGGTGAGCATGGGCTTACACTCCAGGGACAGCAGAATACAGAGCATGAGGAGCCTGGGGACAGATGGTACCATCACACCTGCCTGAGGCTGTTTACTTCGACTTCTTCCACATGATGGACAAATGCACTTGTTTTGTGTTTAAGTTCATAACTTGGGATTTTCTCTTGTATGCATGGATACCTAGTCCTCACTATTAACTTCTTTTCTTCTTTTTATAAAGGGATTCCCAGAATCCCTCTCCTGGCCCACGTGACATGAAAACATACAGGAAAGGGAATTCTGGTAAGTGTAGTTCAGCCTAGCCAGGTTGGGATATTATAAAGCTACCTCAGGTAGCTCATGGAACTGAAGGAAGAGCTGAAAAATCAGGCTGTGGACAGGAAAGAAAGCAAGGCAGCTCTGGGGATCTGGCAGATGACACTCCTATTTTCTCTATGTCTCAGAGTCACCTCCATCTGTATTCCCTCCTTGTACTGTTCAAATTCTCAGGACACAGTCTCATTGGCTGGTGAGGTCATGTGCTCATGCCTTGACCAAAGGAGAACAGACTCCTTGATTGACTGTCCAAATAACAATCCATGAAATGGTGGAGTGGTGGTCCCCCAGAGGGAAATCAAAGTGCTGTTTTAAGAATAGGGGTGTGCATGCCGTAAAGGCAGACACAGTGGATACCCATTGCACCTGTTATTGGTCTGGATTGACTGCATTTTCAAGCAGGCTCTCCCTACGTGGTAGCTGAAGAGACCGAGTGTATATCAGCTCAACTGAGCAGCCCCTGTGGGCAGAAGGCATGTTCCCCTACCAGATCCAGTAGAGATCTTGGGATCAAGGTTCATTGGCCTTGCTGGTCCCAGGGCTTCCCTAAGCTAACTTGTGATGGTCAAGGACAACAAGTGCTCCCATTATTTAGGCCCAAGCCCACAAAGTCCAGACAATGTGGAGAAGATCGGGTGGTTCCTATACCAAAGTGAGGCTACTATCACTACAAGATGCAGGGGAATGGCAACTGGGCAAGCCAAAACAGCATGCCTGGGGAGGCTTGGGCCCAGCCCTGCTCTTCACATGCTGCAGGTCTAGCTTGAGGCCTGTACTTGCAAAACCAGCAACTGAGACAGCCTCCTGCAAATCTAAAAGATCAGACCTATGAGGAAACCAGCACAGAAGACACGAGAGCATGAGTAAGGGAAACAGAGTAACCAGGATGAGGGTGGGCAGAACCCTGAAAAGCATATAGAAACAAAGACCTCAAGATCCCTGGGTGGGGAACAAGCATACATAATTGTTTGATGTTGGATACAAGAGCAGACATCACCAACTGATAAATAACTTGCATAAGAGTCATTCCAGTAATAGCTGCAATTCTCAGCCCATGGACATTCTCATTAGTAACCATTGGGGAAGACCTGGCTACATTTCTGGGCCCCCTGGGCCTCCTGCCCTCATAGCTCTATCAGGAGCAGCCTGAGTAAGCAAGGAGAAAAATGGGACCTGTTAATTAGTATAGCTCCCATGTGCCTGCCTGCCATGGGGAAAGGACACCCAAGAGGGCCTGGTCCCTCAGGCTGGGCTGTTATTTACCAGGCCCAGTGAGGCCCGAGGCAGGAGCACTCCAGTGACCCTGGTGCTAGTCTCCAAGGAGAAGCAAACTCTGAAGCAAGATGCAAGGCAGTGCAAACCCAGTGAGTCAAGCACCCAGTGGCAGCCATGAGGTCTGCTCTGCATACAACAGGTAAAGGCCTCTTAGAGAGATTATTCCAATCCACAGGCCAGGGCTCCTCCCCTCTAAGCATGACCACCTGTCCTGGGATGTTGCTGGGCTTTTAGTTAAAAACCCAGAAAAGTGCCAGGTAGACCAGGAGGAGTTGGTCATTCTATCCACCTTCTAGGACTGAAGTATCCTCTGACAATTCAGAGGAGCTGACCAGGAGGAGCTTGAGTGTGTATGTGAGGGGAGAAAAAGTCAACAGGGATAATTTGGACTTTGCTCACCCATGCTTTGGGGCCTTAAAAATAAGGAAGGAAGCAAAATTGTCTGCCTGGTTTGTCATTCGCTTCAAGGCAGGTGACACCATCTTTGCCATCAAAGTACTTGCAAGCTAAGAGAGGTGTCCCACAACAAATTCAGAGGGGAAGCAAAAATGCTGCTCACAGATCATTCATGGTCCAAAAAAGCATGTGCTCCCAGTCAGATAAAGAGGAAAATAATTAATAAAATGTTGTCAAGGAGGGAGACCTACCTCTTCCTTGACGCACAGGTCCTGTCCTGTCAGTAAACTGAACAGATACTTTCCTGAGGATCTGATATGTGTCAGAAGAATTATACTCTTTTATTATGTAATTATTCCCACTCCAGAAAGTAGAGGTTATTATCCCCATTCTACCGATGAGGAAACCAAGGCTCAGAGCAGTTGAGCAAATTGCTTCAGGTGACACTGCTAGAATGTAGTAGATCCAGGACTTCCCTCAGTTCTTCTGCTCTGTATCTGCTGTCCCTTCTTCTGCAGCAGGCTAAATAAGTCAGGTACTAATACATTACTCACAATAGAGATCCCCTGGGTTTGATTGCATTGACTGTGAACCTTTGACGCACTTGCTTTCCATTTGACAAATTCTACAGGACCTCATGTAGATGAAGAAGGAATTTTATTTGCTGTCTTTACCAGTGAAAGTGGGACTTGGTTTGGGACTCAGGCACTGTCCGTAACACCTGTCATCTGCAGGGTGGGTGTTCTTGATATGGGATGGGAGAGGACCCTGGGGAGGGAGGTGATGGGCCATTACAATGGTCAGGAAGGATCCTTTGGGGATATGTGAAGTCACTCCTGCTTGATCCTCACCAGGGACAGGAGCAGACTCAGTTGCCAATAAAGTCCCATTAATCTTTAGAAGGCTACAGCCATCACATTTATTCAATAGCAAATACGGATTGTTAAGCTAACCGGACCATAACTTAGAACAGTAGTCTCTAAATTGTGCCTTTTGTATTCATCACTGTAATAAAATTGTCTAATTGGAAAAGTCCACATTGACAAATCAACAGGAAGCACATTGATTTAATAGTAGCTCTGAATTATTAATTCTTCAATTTTTTATTCCATAGAGCTATTACATTTTCATCAGATGGACCTTCTCTTAAAGAGGGCCAAAGGGTTATTCTGAAAAATTCCTGAGACTGAAGTAAGGAAGTTTTATGGGTGCTGTGAAAAGCCATTTGGTTTTTTGTATGCACTGCTGTGTGTGTGTGTGTGTGTGTGTGCGCGCACGTGCACACACGCATGTGTGTGTGCACGTACGTGTGTGTGTGTGTGTGTGTTTCTAGACTGATTTTCTTAGGTGATCTGAGCCAAAGATGGGAATTTAAAGTTTGCTCTGTTATTTCTGTGGACTGAGATTACCATTTGGGGAAGAAGAGATGGGAATCGATATAAAAGATCACATACCTGGCCACACTAACCCCTCTGAGGACAGTCCAATTTGGGCACAGGCAAGCTTACTGTGGTGATAATCCATAGCACATGACTAGGCCCATAACAAAGACTGGCTTATTGGTTAAATGATTGAATAGGACACTGTTGGTTAGGAACTGCATTCCTAACTGCATGTGACAAAGACTCTTGAATATAGTGGTTTATTCTCTTATATAATGGCAGTCAAGATGCTGGCAGTCTAAGGTTGTGTGGTGAAACCACATTATTCAGCCTCCCTTCTTTCTTTTCTCCAATCCCTAGTACATACATCATTTCTAATGTTCTTCTCTATGGAATGCTAGCCATAAAACCACTGCAAGGACACTGGGGTGGCCCAGTTGGTTGAGCATCCTACTCTTGATTTCCGCTCAGGTCATGATCTCATGGTTTGTGGGATAGAGCCCCATGTCAGGCTCTGTGCTGACAGTGTGGAGCCTGCTTGAGACTCTCTCTCTCTCCCTCACTTTCTGCCCCTCCCCTATTCGTCCACATGCATGCTCTCTCTCAAAATAAATAAATAAACATTAAAAAAAAACCCACTACATATGTTGGAAGAAGGCATAAAGGCAGAAGGGCAGAAAGTGGCATAACTTCCAGTAAGCAATATTGCACGATATTCTAGTAACACTGCCACTCACAGCTCAGGGGCCAGAGATAGTCATGTAGTCATACTTCACTGAAAGTAAGGGTATGAAGTGTAGCCTTTAGGTAGGCATACCACCATTCTGAAATAAATTAGGGAATCCCTACTCAGGAATTAGGGAAAATGGACATCAATTTTGCATTAGTAGTTTGTTACAAAACACCATTAGTATGGCTTTTGGGGGAGACAGATTGGCAACATCTACAAAAATGTTAAATATTCATATTCTTTAAACTAAAAAAAAACTATTTTCAATGCATTTTTTAGAGAGAGAGAGTGCAAGAGGGAGAAAGAGAGAAAGAGAGAGAGAGAGAAAGAGAAAATCTTACGCAGACTCCATGCTCAGTGCAGAGCCTGTTGTGGCGCTTGATATCATGACCCTGGGATCATGACCTGAGCTGAAATCAAGAGTTGGACACTCAACTGACTGAGCCATACAGATGACCCTAAAAATTTTATTTTTAGAAGTCCTTTATATATATTTACTCTCACATATGTAAATACACAAAAATGTATATATGTGCTTATTATAGCACAGCACTATTTATAATATTAAAAAATTAGAAACAGGGGGTGCCTCAGTGGCTCAGTCGGTTAAGTGTCTGACTCTTGACCTCAGCTCAGGTCATGATCTCATGGTTCATGAGATCAAGTCCCATATCGGACTCTGCACTGGCACCGTGGAGATTGCTTGGGATTCTCTCTTTCTCTCTGTCCCTCCTCCACTCTTTCTCTCTCTCTCTCAAAATAAATAAACACTAAAAAAAACTGGAAACAAACTAAATATCCATCAACAAATTGTCCAAGAAACTATAATATACACTATGGGATATTATGGAGCTATGAAAAAAGAATAAGATGACTAGAAGTACTGAGATGGATATGAGGTATTACTACATTAAAAAGCAAGTTGCAGAATACTACACATATTATAATAAGTGCAATATTATCTCATTAGTAGAGTTTTTAAATGTGTATTTAGTTATTTTTTGAGATAGAGTGGGCAAGGGAGGGAGGGAGGGAGAGAGAGAGAGAGAGAGAGAGAATGAGAATAAATCCCAAGAAGAGTTCCGACATGGGGCTTGATCCCACAAACCGTGAGTTCATGGCCTGAGCAAAAATCAAGAGTTGGATGCTCAACCAACTGAGCCACCCAGGTGCCCCTAGTAGAGTTTTATTATATATATTTCTGGAGGTGTATCAAAATCTTTGTGGACAGAGGAAGGAGCCTGTGTTATTTGAAAGAGCTGCCACTAGGGCGCCTGGGTGGCTGTTGGTTAAGCATCTGACTTCAGCCCAGATCATGATCTCACAGTTCATGAGTTTGAGCCCCACGTTAGGCTCTGTGCTGACAGCTCAGAGCCTGGAGTCTGCTTCGGATTCAGTCTCCCTCTCTCTGCTCCTTCCCCAGCTCACACTCTGTCTCTCCCTCTCTCTCAAAAATAAATAAACATTAAGAAGAAAGAAAGAAAGAAAGAAAGAAAGAAAGAAAGAAAGAAAGAAAGAGCTGCTAGAAACTCTAAAAGAGAGAATCAGAGTTAATGACTGTGAGCTGAACCCCTGATAACAAATAAATGAGTGGAGTCCATGGTCAGAGAAAGTGTTACCAATCTGGTTTTCAGAAGAGTTCTGCTTGTACCAAATTTTCACCAAAATGTTGGGTAGGCCAATCAGATGTAAAGTCTCTGTGGCACGCTTTAATGATGAAACTGGGGTGGTTCCTGGCAAGATGGTGAACAAGATATCCTGATGTACTGCAATGGTGCTGCATCCAGGGGATGACATGCTTTTTAATACACTGACCTCTCACCAGAAACAAAGGGAACTTTCCAATGATAATAAGCAAAAGAAGAACATACAAACATGCATAGTAAGCTAAAACCAGGATCGAGAAAGGAAAGAAAACTGTAAATTTGGAAGATAAATGCCAATGCCAGTCACAAATGCAGGGACTGGAAGCTAAAGTCACCCTGCTGCTGGAGCCCATTCCTTCATTAAGAAGGTTAAAGCTGTCTCCTATTGGTGGTACACATGACTCTAGGAATAAGTAAATGCAAATCCATTTTGGACAAGGTGTCATTAATTCAGGTTTACAGGATTCTCACAGATTATGTAAAACTAAAAAAAAAATCACAATAAAAAATTACCAAACAAGACATAATGATTATATCACTTAGAACTAAATGTAATATCACATGGCAAAAAACACCAAATAATGGTGGCTGAAACATGTGTTTATTTGTTTTCATATTAAACAAACCAAGAAGTAGGTATTCAGGGAAGGTTTATCACAAATTCATCAGGGACCTGTTTTCTTATGGTTCATGAACCCTCTGAGATCTTGGTTATGATCATTATTCTTGTGATCCCAGGTGGCTGCTGGAGCTCCAGCTATCCACATTCCAGACCATTATGGAAGGAAGGACAAGAAAAGCATAACTATTCTCTTTAAAAACATATTTTGGAAGTTGTACATAGCACTTCCACTTAGAACTTATTGGCAAAATTCTAATCCCAAAGGTCACATCTGGATGTCAAAACAAAAACTAGGGAGTTTAAACTGGCTGGCAATAAGCATGGCTAAAAATTAGTATTTTCATTCCTAGGAAGGAATGGAAGAATGGATACTTACTGACCACTAGCAGTCTTTGACATAATGAATATATAGTAGGCTGAAAACTGGGCCCCCAAAATATCCCAGACCCAATCCCTGGATCCTGTGAACATTACCATGAAAAAGGGGACTTTGCAGCTGGAAACTAAGATTAAGATTGAGATGGGGCAATTATCCTGGATTATCCAAGTAGACCTTAGATGCAATCACAAGTATCCTTAAAAGAGGAAAGAAGAAGGAGATTTGACTACAGAAGTAGGACATGTCATGATGGAAGCAAGAGTGATGCAAGGCAGGGGTCCCAAGCCAGGGAATGAGGGCAGCGTCCAGAAGCTAGAAAAGAGAAGGAAATCGATTCTGCCCTAGAGCATCCGGAAAAAAGCAGCCCTTTCAATACCTTGGCTTTAACCAAGTAATTTTGGACTTCTGGCTTCCAGAAATGTCAGAGAATGAACTTGCACTGTTTTAAATCACTAGTTTTGTGATCATTTGTTATAGCAGTTATAGAAAACTAATAAAAAGAGTCAGAAGAAACAAAAACCAAATATAGTGCTCCTTCAAGAGTTCAGATGTTGTAATGATCAGATACTGTAAACACTTTATTTTTAATTTTTATTTTTATTTGAGAGTGAGAGAGGCAAAGGGAGGGGGGAGGAGAGGGGGGAGGAGAGGGAGGCAAGGAGGGAGGGAGGGAGGGAGGGAGGGAGGGAGGGAGAGAGAGAGAGAGAGAGAGAGAAAATCCTAAGCAGGCTCCACACTCACCATGGAGCCCAACATGGGGCCCAATCCCATGACCCTGAGATCATGACCTGAGCTGAAATCAAGAGTTGGATGCTCAACCAACTGAGGCAGCTAGGTGCCTCTGGAAACACTTAAAAGAAAGTTCAAATATAATTTAAAGATAAAAAATTTTCATGTTAAAAATGTGTGTGGAAGAGACTATCAACAATGACCTAGAAATCAGAAATGGAATCCATTTCAGAAATGAAAGATTATAATCTTGTTATGAATAACAAATGGATGGGTTAAACAGAAGATTATAAATGGCTGAAAAAAGAATTGATAAGCTATAGAAAAGAGCTGAGGAAATTATCTGTAAAACTGTGCAGAGACATGGGGAGATGAGAAGGATGACATGTAAGTTAAACAGTATGGAAGATAGAAAGGGCAAGAGAGGAGAGACAATGTTTGAGGTGATAAAATATGATGAAAGCCATGAATCCACAGTTACAGGAAGACCAACACATAGCAGGCAGAATAAAAAAAAAATCTACACCTACACACATTTTTGTATGATTCCACAAAATGCCAAAGATCTTAAAAACAGCTGGAGAAAAAGGATCACCTATAAAGGAAAGGCAAGTGGGGTGACAGTCGACTTCTCAGTAACAACAAAGGAAAAGAGACCAATAGAATATCTTCCAGCTCATTAACATACTGTCAAAATGAGACTGTAGTTCAGGAAAGGTATTTTTTTTAAAAACAAGAGCTAAATAAATGTATCTTCAGAGTACAAAGAATGAGAGAATTTACAATGAATGGTTCTTAACTAAATGAATTTCTAAAGGATATCATTCAGGAAGAAGAAAAATTATCTCAGTAGGAAGGCCAGAAATATAAGCAGGAATGATAAGCAAAAATACCTGGTAAACATGAAGGCTAAACTGAGGTAAATGTGAACAAACATTATCTGGATATGATTAATAATATAATACAAATATAATAATATAATGATATACAAATACAAGTTGAAATCAAATGAGGTACTACCCACCCACTATCTTAGCAAACACGAAGAAGCCTGACAATACCTAGTGTTGGTGAGAATGTGGAACAAGGACTCCTACAAATGGCTGAAGAGTGTAGACTGGTGCAAACACTTTGGAAATTACTTTGACCCTGCAACACCCTAGAGAAATTCTTGCACATATGGACTTGATGACAAGTTCAAAAATGTTCATAATAGCATTGTCTGCAACAGCAGAAACTGGAGACAATCCAAATGCCCTTCAATGGAGAATGTACAAATAAACTGTGGTCTATTTTCACAAATGGAGTCCAGCAGTGAAAACGATGACAGCACAGTCAACTGACACAATAGGGATGAATTTTAGAAACATGTTGAATTAAAAAAAATTTTTTACATTTATTTATTTTTGAGAGACAGAGTGTAAGCAGAGGAGGGGCAGAGAGAAAAGGAGACACAGAATCTGAAGCAGGCTCCAGGCTCCAGCACAGAGCCTGACGCGGGGCTCAAACCCATGAACTGTGAGATCATGACCTGAGCCGAAGTCAGACACTCAACTGACTGAGCCACCGGGGGCCCCTAGAAACATAACGTTGAATTTTAAAAAACGTAAGTCATGAGAGATTATGTATAATATGATTCTACTTTTTAAAAGCTCAAAATCCACACTAAAACTATAATTTTAAGGATATCTACCTATGTGGTAAAGGCTGTTTTACATGCCTAGAGGGTGATAAACACAAAATGGTGATTTCTTCAGGGAGTTAGGCTGGAGATGGAATGAATAGGAGCAAGTAAGTCACTTCAAAGATATTGGTAGTGATGGAGCTTTAAAGTTACATGGTGGCTTATGTTATTATTATGCTTTGTAACACACATGCCTTATTGATACACTTTATGCATCAATTATTACGCAACAAAATAAAAAAAAATAGTGAGGGTCTGGCTCAAAGCCAGATTGCCTGGGTTTCAGGCCTGGTGCTACTACTTAACTGGTTGTGTGACTTTAGGTAAATCCCTTAGCCCCTTAAATCCCAGGATTCTCACCCTTAAAATAAGGACAATGATAGTTCCTATCATCCAGAGTTGTTATGAGGTTTGTATAAGATAATGCTTGTAGAGCACTTACTAAGTGCTCAGTAAATGTAAGGAGCAGTTATTGTGATTACTCTTATTTTGGTCACTGTGTGCAATTGAGCTCTGCCAGTGTGCAATCCAGTCAGCTTCACCTCTACTTCCCCAGTACATCTCCTTTTTCATGCCCAAATCCTTACCCTCTCCTCCCTACTCCCACATACAAATGTGAGCATGGGCAGCATCTAGAGCTTGTCTGACAGAGCATTTAAAAGCACACATATGGATGCCAAGAAGGGAATCCTAAGCATGAAGAGACAGAATATTCTTTGTGTTAAGGCCCAGCAGATGTGGCTTTTGCTTCAGAATGTGTTTGGATGGTTCTGTTTGGCTCTTTATAAAACTCTGAATGACTAATGTATAAGTGATGCATCCTTAGGGTTGCAACCAGGACATTCAACTCTGACTAAATAAAACAAAAAGGCATCCCTTTAGGGAGATTTGGATGCGGATAGGGTCTGAATGGGCCGTGGAAAATGCTTCCAGAAGTGGGATCCCTGAGGAATAATGAAGGCACAGTTGATCAGGGCAGTCTGACAAACCCTGCTAGAATCCTGGCAGCAAAAGTCTTGAGCTGAAAGTTCTGTTTCATTGTGCCTTAGGGAATGGAGAAAAATAAGTACAAACTCACCCTTTCCCTCCACTTTCTTCTTTTTTTAGCTCTCGTGTAGCACAGGCTGCTTGCATCTGGCTCAGGAACTAGGCATTTTGCAACCTGTTTTGTTGGAGTGCTTCCCTTTGTGTTCTCTGGAATTGCAGCTGGTTTCCTTGGCTGGAAACAAAGATGGAAAGAGAAGCTCATATCTAGCTGCCTTCACTCTCCTCCAATCCCCTAACTCAGTAAATACAATCCATGGTGTGATGCCTAATGTAGGTCTTCTGTCCATGCCTGCCGGCTCCCAATTCTTTCTCAGACTTTTGTCTTCTTTGGCTACTGCCACTGTTTCATGCAATGGGTTGGTGTGCATCCCCCTAAAAGATGTGCTGAAGTCTGTATTCGTCAGGGTTCTCTAGAGAAAAAAAAATCAACAGGAAGTAATAGAGATATATAGGAAGAGATTTATTATGAGGGACTGGCTCACATGATTATGGAGAATGAGAAGTCCTGTGATCTGCAGTTGGCATGCTGGAGGCCCATAAAAGCCCGTGGTATAGTTCCAGTCCTAACATGAAGGCTTGAGAACCATGAGCATCAGTGTCACTGGACAGGAGAAGATGGATGTACCAGTTCAAGCACAGAGAGCAAATCTGCACTTCCTCTATATTTTGGTCTAGTCAGACCCTCAACAGGCTTGATGCCTACCCATAATGGGGAAGGCAATCTCCTCTACTCAGCCCACTTATTCAAATATTAATCTCATCCAGAAATACCCTCGCAGACATGCCTAGAAATAATGTTTAACCAAATATCTGTATATGCATCCTATGGCCCAGTCAAATTGACATGTAAAATTAACTATACTCTGCCTCCCTGAAGCCTTACAACCTAGAAGTTAAGTCAATCATTAACCCTATTTTGTAGAAGAGGAAACAAAGGTTAAGGGTTTAAGTAGCTTGTCTGAGGTGACCCAGCTATAAAGCAGTAGAGCCAAGATTCAAGCCAGCATATCTGACTTCAGAGTTGGTGTTCTTGGCCCACTCAGTTGAGGCCCATCAAAGGTGAGGGACTGCAGTTGACCCACAGAATCTTAGTTGGCAGCTGTGCAACAGCCTTCATGGCCTCTCTGTTATGGTCCTTTTCTCAAACTTTGGCATATATAAGAATCATCTGGAAGACAGGCTCAGCCACTCATGCAAATTTCTATCCTCCCAGAAAGTCCCTTCTAGTAGGTCTGGGATGGGGCCCAGGAGTCTGCATTTTGAACCATGTAGCTCTATAGGATATCTGTCCAGTCAGGAATTACAGGATAAACTTACCTTTTTTTTTTTTTTTTTTAAAGTAGGCTTCAACTTGGGGCTTGAACTCACAACCCTGAGATCAAGACCTGAGCTGAGATCAAGAATTGGATGCTTAACCAACTGAGCCATTCAGGCAGCCCAGGATAAGCTTACTTTTAGACAGCATGTTACTTACCTTTTCAAATAATAAGCTGATGTGGTTTTAGGTGAAATAACCTTTCAATTAAAGCAAAGGATCAAACTGTTAATCTGAACAAAATATAATACATACATTCCAGGAAGTCCAAAGGCTGTTCAAAAGGTCTGAGAAACAGGTGGAAAATGGACTATTTATTGTATCTTTTTCAAATTAAAAATTGGACTCATTGCTTTAAATTTAGAAATATTTCACTCGAAAACACAACTGAGCCTATTTTTTGAAAAGGGAACATCTGTTTACAAGTTTATCTTATCACTACCAATTTCTGAATATATTGCATTTTGTGTGGTCTCAGACCACATCTTTTGAAAAATGTATTTATTTCCATGCCCCTATGGTCCTGTCTACAGGCAGAAAGAACCACACTCTACAGGAGTGAGGCTGCTCCACACCTAGGGCCATTGTAACATGGATCGGGGAGGATACTTTCAACGAGGTTAAGTGTTGTTCACCGTGTTGCAAACAGAATTAAGAGCCTCTCAATTACTCTTTCCATAGGAGGAGATTGCATTAATGTCCTATCCAGATTACATTTCTCCTGGGCTGGTGACTAGGACATTTCTTTGTCCAGATAATTGGTAGTTATATACTGCTCCTCTTGCTTGTTTAACCTCACTTGCTCTACCTACTTCTTCATTCTTCCCACTGACAAACCTAGCCTTTATTGACAGATATAGTTTTCTGAAAAAAATCCCCAGGCTGGATGCTAGGTTGGTGACAAAAGAGTTCCAGCCCAGCCCTCTCTTCCCACTAGTTCTCTTTCCCTACCCCCAACCCCACCATCATGCTCCTTCCAAAGAAAAGTACCATTGCAGTTGGAAAATCTTAAACCAATTAGATTTTAAACCAATTAGTTATTAAATTGGGTCTCTTAAACCTTAATGAGGGTAGCTGTAAGTTTTAACATTTTACTTCAAGCCTATATATGATTTATTTCATACCTACTAAGTGTCAGACTGTACAGGGCATCAACGTGAATAATCTTATTTGGTCATTACAACTGACCTGCAAGGCCGACAACTGTGTTCAATTGTTTGGAAGCTTTTGTTCTAAACTTTTTTTTTTTTTTTTTTTTAATTTTTATTTATTTTTGAGAGAGAGAGTGAAACAGAGAGAGCTTGAGACAGGGAGAGGGAGAATCTCAAGCAGGCTCCACACCCAGTGAAGAGCTCGACATGGAGCCTGATGTGTGGCTTGATCCCACAACCCTGGGATCATGACCTGAGCTGAAATCAAGAGTCAGACACTTAACCGACTGAGCCACCCAGGCGCCCCTAAATAATTTTGTTCCTAATCTCACTTAGGGGCGCCTGGGTGGCTTGGTCGGTTGAGCGTCCAACTTCGGCTCAGGTCATGATCTCACGGTCCGTGAGTTCGAGCCCCGCGTCGGGCTCTGTGCTGACAGCTCAGAGCCTGGAGCCTGTTTCAGGTTCTGTGTCTCCCTCTCTCTCTGCTCCTCCCCTATTCATGCTCTGTCTCTCTGTCTCAAAAGTAAATAAACGTTAAAAAAAAAAATCTCATTTAAAAAGTAGTAATTTAAAGGGGCGCCTGGGTGACTCAGTCGGTTAAGTGTCTGACTTTGGCTCAGGTCATGATCTCACAGCTTGTGGGCTGGAGCCCTGTGTCAAGCTCTGTGCTGACAGCTCAGAGCCTAGAGTCTGCTTCGGATTCTGTGTCTCCCTTTCTCTGCCTTTCCCTCATTTGCACTCTGTCTCTCTCTCTCAAACATTAAAGTTTTTTTTTTTAAAGTAATACTTTAATTTTATATAGATAATATATGCACAAAATCTAAAGGCAATTGAAAAAGCCAATCCAAAATGAGATGTAGTATAAGTGCAAACTGCACACTGGATCTTGAGGGCTTAATATGAAAAAAAAGAATGTAATATGTCTCATTAATAAGTTTTTTTTAAAGTTTATTTATTTTGAGAGAGAGAGAGAGAGCGCACATGAGTGCAAGGGAGGAGACAGAGAAGAAGAGAGAGATTCCCAAGCACTCTTTGTGCTGTCAGCACAGAGCCTGATGAGGGGCTCGATCTCATGAACCACGAGATCATAACCTGAGCTGAAATCCACAATCAGACGCTTAACTGACTGAGCCACCCAGGCACCCCTCATTAATAAGTTTTTATACTGATTAAATGTTGGAATGATAATATTTTGGATATATTGGGGCTAAGTAAAAGCTTTTGTTAAAATTAAATTCACCTGTTTCTTTTTTTTTTTTTTTTTAATTTTTAATGTTTGTTTTTGAGAGAGAGACACACACAGAGCACGAGTCGAGGAGGGGCAGAGAGAGTGAGTGAGACACAGAATCCGAAGCAGGCTTCAGGCTGCAAGTTGTCAGCACAGAGCCAGAAGTGGAGCTCAAGCCCACAAACCCAGAGATCATTACCTGAGCCAAAGTCGGATGCTTAACCGACTGAGCCACCCCGGAACCCTGTGTTTCTTTTTTTAAAAAAAATGTGACTACCAGAAAAATTTAAATTACATGTGTGGCTTGCGTTGTATTTCTACTGGACAGAGCAGTGCTGAAATAGTCAGGAAGAGGAAACCACCCCTTTGCAGACTCAAAGGGAAGACTTAAGTGGAGGCAATGGTGCATGACAGGTGACATAGAGCAAGATCTGGTAAATAACAGGGAGGGGATCAATTAATATTCTCTATTTAACATTTAGTTCCTGTTAAGGATGTAAAAGTTGACATTGAGACCATGGCTTGTCTTCTACCTTCAATCAGGTATTCTGCTTTCACAACAATGGCACTTAGTGTTCAAATCTATCAGAACTCCTCAGGGAGCCTCCACCCCCAATCTGAGCGTTGCATGCCACCTGCAGAGACTCAGTCCTCAGTCACAATCTTGAGGGATTTAAGACTACTTCATTTCATTCCCAGAGCCCTTTTCCTTTTATGAAAACCTGGCCCACTGACACTATGAGTCCTTATTTAGAAAACAAGCATACAGGCATATCTTTTAAGATAAGGAAATCTAAGCCTTCCATATATAAATGTCTAGCTGGTTTACAGTGAGCCTAAAGCTGAAATCAATATAAATGGTGTCTTGGATAGAATTCCTTAGAAGCAGAGCTTGACACAGGGACTTGGGTACACATGATTTACTAAGGCAGTGCTCTTTAGATAGACAGGTAGGTAGGTAGGTAGATAATTAGAGGCAGGAAGACAAGGAAGCAGGATAAGGAAGGGGAGTGATCTGAGCATGAGCATTGCCTAGGTGAAATCTAACCTTGGCCTGATCCATGGTGGGTAGTCTCTGGAGCCATGCTGTCCAATAAAAGTTACTGCTATGTTGGGAATGTTCTATGTAATTGGCACTGCTCAGTATAGTTACCACTAGCTACATATAGCCATCGAGCATTTGAAATGTGGCTAGCATAACTGTCAAACTTAATTCTTAATTTAATTTAATTTAAAGAGCTACATACTGCTAATGTCTACTGCATTTGGACAACGTAGTGTTGGAGTATAAGCCTCAAGACAGAACAGGGAGGAGGAGGCTGGCCCCTTGTGCTCTCATTGGCTGTGGGCTGCCCTAGCCTTGGTGGGAGGGTGGATGGGGCATAATTTCCCAGGCAAGGCTATTATCAGGGGACATTCACACTGCTGATGAGTGGGGTATACTGGCCAAGTAAAGGTGATGAGGTGCACCCCAATGCCCACTACATGTTAGTTCTCAACTAGATCTCCTGACGTCTTATTTTCATCCCTCCTCATGGATTCTCCAAGAACTGAATTGTAGCCATAGAATAACCTGAAGCCAACAGCTGGCCATGTGCTTCATGCAGAACAAATCTCCTAATCCCCAGAGCTGTGGGTTCCTCTCCACTCCATTCTCAAATCTTGCCTGGCAGTTCTACTGGTTTGCTGGTCCCAGGAAGAGGGTCATCATGTTTTGCATAGGTATGCAGAAGGGATTTTTCTGTGGGCTTCTGATTATTAGCTTTTTCAGCCATAGAGAGGAACTCTATTCGATTTTACAATATCTACTACAATCTTTGAGATGGCTAACCCAACAGCTCTAAAAAAAAAGAGAAAAAACAAAACCAACTTTGCCCTTTTCCATGCTGAAGTGTCATAGATCTGAAGTTATAAATGAGGAAACCTGAGTTCATGTTTTATTTATACCTACTACGTTTAATTTATGGTGTTGGAAAACATATTCAGCTTAATTTATGCAGGAATTAACTTTGGTAGAGATTAATTTTGAATCTATGGCCCCTTCCTAAAGTATATCATCTCTTTTCATAATCTTGGCTTGCAGACAGAGATGGTAGTGAGTGGGGGGGAAAAAAAGAAAGAAAAACAAAACCATAAACAAAACCAAAAAACTTTAAAGGGGAAATATTTTAGGTCCTTAAAATGAGAATAACATGTTTTAGAATTAGGATACCTTTAGAATTCACAGAATTTAGAATTTATATATAAATTCTATATATGGTTCTATAAATATAATTTATATATAAATTCTATATAATGGTTCTTTCTATTGAGTTCAGACATCCAGTAGGTTTTAGATGAAAATACATAAAACAGAAGAAAATAAAAAATAGGACCTTGGCACATATTAATACTTAAGAATTTAAGAATTCTGAAACATTTAATCAGTATTACACACATGTTATCTATGCTACATCTTTATAGATTACCAGGTAAGTGTGTGTGTATGTGTGTTAGGAGAGGAAAGGGATGGGAAGGAGTGGGAGATCACTGTGTCAAAAAAATCAAAGGGAGGTGCCTAGCTGGCTCAGTCGGTAGAGCATATGACTCTTGATCTCAAGGTCATGAGTTCAAGCACCAAGTTGGGCATAGAGCTTATTCAAAAAACAAAAACAACAACTTAAAAAAATCAAAGGGAAGCACAAAATACAGCTTTGAGTCTCTGGACAGTCAAGGAAAAAAGGGAACAATAGATATCATGCCTAATACAAGAAAGTATATTAGTTTGCCAAGAGGAACTAATTTTGGTTTTGTTTCAGAATGTTGTCTATCTAAATAAAGAAAGCTGTTCTTTATTAAAAACAACAACAACAACAACAACAACAACAACAACAAAAAACAAAAAAAGAAAACAAGGGGCGCCTGGGTGGCTCAGTTGGTTGAACATCCTACTTTGGCTCAGGTCATGATCTCTCAGATCTAGTCACACCTGCTTCTTCCTGTTTAAGCCTCAGGAAGTCAGTGCCACTAGGTGGATAGAGAAGGAAATAAAGTGAGTTGTCTCCCACCCTTCCCAAGGCAGATGACACAATCTTTCCACAGACATTATGGTCTCCACCGGTGTTATGGTTTCCTTTCCTGAGCCCCTGACACTGTCTTCACCCCAGGAGCCAGCTGGCACCCAGAACTACAGGCCTGGTGATGGGACAGGTGTGCCAAAGGAGGGCATCTGGGGAGAGGGTACCAAAAAGCACTCCCTCAATAATGGGGTCTTGTCTGTTAATTTTTACTTGAAAAAAGGCAGGGGCATTCTACCTATCTATGTGTTTTACTGGACAAAAGAAGAGAGTATATATAATATTAAGTCATCGTTCTGTAGATTACCTGACCAAGTGAGTGATTCTGGTTTGCTTCTTGACTGTGTCGTTGGCAGTTGCATGTTTAGTTCTGAAAGGGAGAACAAATCTCTGTCCTTCACCAGCACTGCACAAAAAGCAATGCAGGAAGCTTAGTCAAGTGCGCAAATCTCTACTATCAACTTTTCTGCCACATATGGGGGAATTACTGGCCCTTGAAAGCTATCACAAACAGATAAGAAGCAAGGTTATAACATGATTTGACACGGAGTTTTGATGGGCTCCACTCAGAAATGTGGAAAGTGCGGCTTTAAAGGCACCATTTCAGGAGATTAAGATTTGAAATTGTGTTGCTTTATCTTGCTGTTTTCTTTCCACAGCCTTTTCCTTAGGCCTTGCGGTGGAATTCTTTTTTTTCTTCCTTTCTTTCCCTAGTGTACATATGAAGGTTTGCAACGCTTCACGCTTGAAGACTTGAAGAAAACTGAGTAAATTTAATATGACCGACTTCATAGTCACTGGCTCCACATGCATTTGCTTGCTGTGAAGAGAAAAGCATGTGAGGAAAATATATTGCCACTGAAGGAACGGATCTGTCTCAAGTATAATTGCTCATTTTTATCCATCCCTTGTGTCTTACCAGAGAAGATTACTAAAGAGGCTAGACCTGCAGCACAAAGCCCTCTCAGCCAGATCTTCAGGATGGGCCACATCTCTAGGCCTCCTTGGTCTCCATCCCAGGCACACCAGCAATAGCTCAGCGAACACCAATTCCCTGGGTCCCTTCTCAATTCTCTGACATTCCTTGAGCTTTTTAAAATGCTTGAGTCCCTGGGCTCTTGGCAGCTGAAATAAAACCTGAAAGAAATCCACTAAGCTCCACAGTGTGTTAAACCCCTCCAACAGCAAGAGGCGAAACCCTTCTGTTTCCAGTCATGTGGATGCTGGAGCCACTGAGCTCAGATTACTGGGTTAATGGTCTTGGAGAAGTTGAGCCCAAACTCTACATCCAGAAAGGAAGAGCAGATTGAGTCCTCAGCCCAGAGCTGCTTCTATTTCCTGAAAAGAAATGAGGAAGCAATCACTCATATCAGACTTTCTAGAACAATCCTGTTTGAGCTTTCCTACAAATTTTGTGGGCTATAAAAGAGCTTCTGTCCTTATTAGAGCACATGCTCTAACTGTAGCTGGGGGTGGGAGATGGAGAGGTTGGTAAAATGTAGATCTAGCAGCTAACAGAAACTGAAGGTGGAGAACTGCTCCTATTGTTTCTGGGGGCCCACTGCAACTATTAGGGCAATGTGTTATGAGGAAGAGCTGTGGACCAGAACTGCAGTTGAAACTGGCTTATCTGTTTAGCACATTCTCAGTCTTGTCAATTAAACAAACCGGGGCTCTGACAAGTGTGGAGAAGGAAGAAGAATGACAAGGCATGGAGCTGGGAGCACTAGTAAAGGCTTAAAGCCTCTGGCAGCATTACATAGGTTATGATGTACAGGCAGAGACTTTCCAAATGGCCCTGGGGACCTGGGATAGAGGTTAAGAGGGAAAGGGAGACTCAACAAAAGGAAAGTCTGGGACAAACTCTGCCTATTCCATTGTTTTGCTTAAGTCAGCCTTAGTTGATTTAGTTCTACATAATGAACTAAAAATGTTACCAGGAATAAAGAATCACCTAAGATACTGATCTCAATGATGTGACACATTGCCAGGGCCTTTGGTCAGGTCTGGTATGGTTTTAACAATATGGCCCTAGTCTGTCTTTCTCAGTACATCATTTTTTCTACCTTCCCATCAATCCAATCCCTTGCTCTTATCCTTACCAACTCTTCCCCTTTCCCAGGCAGACCATGCACTTACACAGCTGTGCTGAGAGTATTCTCACTGCCTGGCAGAAGTCCTCCCTCTACTGTCTAAAGAAGTTCATTATCTGTTCTTCACGTTCCCTGTCAAGTTCCTTCTATAATGACTTTCCTAGCTCCCCAGACAAAACTAATCTTGTCCTTCTTTGAATTTCCATTTTTATGCTCTCTAGCATATGTTGGATTATGATGATTTTTTCATTCGTTTTGCTCTGCTATATCATGTATGCTTTAAGTGGAGGGGTAGGGGAAATCAAAGTTAAGTTTAGTTACCTTGTCCTGCATTAAACTAAATGAAAAGTCTGAGATATTTTAAAGAAAGCTCTATCTTTGTTATCAGTGTTGCATACTGGCATACATACACACACATGAATATAAATATATAGAAGTACTATGTAACATATACCATGCTAGGCAATTTTACATGGATGGTTTTATTTAAGCCTCACAAGGGTCTGTCGTAAAGGTGAGGAAATAGAAATGATTAAGGATTTAAGTAATTTGCCCAAGGTCAGGTAGCTAGTAATAGAGCGTAAATTCAGATTCAGATAATCCGACTCCAGAGCCCAAGATTTCATCTGTTACTATTAGTTACCACCCTATATCATATCTATAATGGATAGCTGTTATTTTCTTGGCTGCCTGCCTGCCACTTTAAAAGCTGAAAAGTTCAGACATTGTCCCAGCCTCCTTTGCAGCTAGGATGCAGGCACTTGACCCAGGCTTGACAACACAGATGCACCTGCTGGTGACTTTGAACTGGGAGCTGGTGACTTTGATCCAGAGGCATCGAAATGTTGGTAGCAGGAGGAGTGCCATCCAAATCCAGTGTCTGTGGCTACTGAGTGACCTGCAGCATCTGTTTGTTGTTCAGTGGTAGGGGCGGTGGTGGTGGATTCCTCACCACATTGGTTAAGTGGTGTGCTCTTGGCTGGGATCCACTTGCTGCCTGGCTCCCTTGTTTGGTCTCCTTTTCTAGCCTGGTTCAAATCTTTTCAGAATGTTCTTGAATTATTTAATAACTCAGTAACAAATATATATAATCTTTTTTCCCCTTTTTTTCCCCACTAAGTCAGCCAGAGTTAGTTTCTGTTGCTTGTAGCCAAGACACTTGGCTGGTATAATATCCAAACCCATTATCTTGCATATAGGTTCCTATATTCCTACCTGGAAAAAAAAATCCCACACGTGCCCAGAATTTTATGAAAGTTCAACTGAGTAGAGGATGAAGGTGGCAGATTGTGTATCATTGGGAAGAATGATTTCTAGCTCATCTATCTGACTACCTATTTATGATTCATATTGCAGTTTGCATGGATGAATTGCATGGGGAATTTTCAGTATGTTGCTACTCTACTAGAATCCAGAAATGGATTTTTACCTTCCAAGTAAATTTGATGTCCAGGTCTAACTCTGATTTCCAGGTCTAATTCTAAAACATTTGTAATGAATTTAGCCTTTGAATAATAATAAGAAAAAATACTAAATATCTTTCCTGCTCATTACATGCAAAATGGCTTCCCCAAACTGTAGTACTTATGAAACTAAGATCACAGAGGAAGTTGAATTGCTGAATTATTTAATATAATCTGACTCATTAGAATCTTAGTTTCTGATATGGAAGAAGATATGATAGCTTACATAAAGATTATTGATAAATTCCAAAATGAAATTCACTTTGAAGAGAATGAAATGTGGTTGGGTGTAACTAATCTCTCTGTCCTAATTCAATGAGGGAGCTGAGTTTGCAGTTTGACAAAGGGGTTATAATTACAAGACATCTTGGAACTTCTGGAAGAAGCTACTGCTTCAGATTGCCAAGTGGCCCACTGAGATGTCGGATACTAGACACAAATAAACCTTACAGAGGCCAGAGGTTTGACCTTGGTAAGTCTAGACATACTAACATGATTATCATCACTCTAATCAGATTATAAAGTAAACACACACTCTACAAAGCAAAGAATCTCTTGGGGTTATTTACAGGATGATGAAAAGCTGCTTTCTATCTTTACTGAGGACATAACAGGAAGATATGGGGTGGTTTTTAGCATGAGAGACTTTGGGATGATTAATGGTTTTGAACCAGGATTAATTTGGAGACATTTTTGGTGGAAAGGGAAGGGAGGCGTTACTGGCATCTAGTGGGTTGAAGCCAGGGATGCTGCTAAACATCCTATAATTCACAGGACAGTCCCCATAACAAAGAATTATCTGGCCCCAAAATGTCCAACAGTGCCAAGTTTGAGAAACCCTCAGTTAGACGTAAGAAAGAAATTTCTGAGTCTGAAATTATGTAAATAGTGGAATGGGTTTACAGGTCCAGGACTAGTGTGAGGTGAGTTAAGTAGTTGCCTTAGGGTACAAAATTTAAGTCCCCAAAAATATCAGTTATCAAGATAAATAATATTTAAAAAAAAACAAAGTCAATGCAAAAAAAAATCTATGATGAACAATATAACAAAATTTTAAATAAAGATAGGATTCAACAGGGAAGGGATTTGGGTATACAAAGTTGAAATATTATTTATCTTGACTACTGAGGCTTTGGCAACTCCTTCACCTGGCCCCTTTTAAGTTTGTGCCTGAGGCAAGTGCCTCACTCCCCTCATCTTAGTCCTGGCCTGTTGGATTATTAAGGGTATGCAATTGTTTTAGCTAACGGGTGATTTGATTTGTTTGTAACTAAACTGGGGTTAGTAAGGTCTCATAAAGTTAAACAAGAAGGTCTTTCCAGGTCTAGAATTTTAGATCTTAGTGACTACATTCAGTAAGGACGCAATTCATTTATTAAACCCCATAGAATTTCCCTAACATGGGTTTTTAATTTCTCTGATTTATATCCTGGCCTTGATTAGCCAAGATCACCTTCATTATGAATAGTAATATATGAATGGCATCCCAAAGAAATATGTGGCATTAACTGTGGTCTTAAGCAATACTCATCTGTTGTAACTCACCCTTCCAGAAAAATAATCCTTGTATGACTTTTCCATTTTACTTAGCAAGTAAACTATTCCTGCTTCTTATCCTCTCTTCTCCCCAATCCCACTTCACCTCAAAATCAACTAAGTATTCTTTTCTGGGCTCCATTGATTTTGACATTATTTTATATTACTTGTCCCTTTTGTCTCCTAGAATGCCCTAGATAGAACTTTTTAGGGGCCGGAGGAGAATATTTTAAATATTTTTCCTTCTAATTGGTTGGGGAAATATCTATAATTACTAAGTTTATGTATGCGGTATATAGAGTACTCACAACATAAGGCTGACCCCCTCAGAAATGTCAGATGAAAGATTCAAAGATAATTTACTATTCTGAGCAGGGCAAGATAGACAGTTATAAAAAATTACAGTAATATTACTAATTAGGAGAAATGTGGTCTTGGATCCATACCAGAACAAACACTCTAACCATTATAGATTGCTTACTATTAATCTCCCTGGTTTCTGTCTATGTGTGGCTAGCCTATTAGAGTACCTGTATTCAGCAAATGTACTCGTGCATAAAGTAACTGGATATGGGACCTCCCACTTCCCCACATCCTGTCACTTAATCTAACTGACATATGTACAATTCCTTTTGATCTATGTTAACCATCTTTATCTCAATGCACATCTCAGCTTCCTATCTGTTATTTTACAAAATGCTTTAATCAGAGGGTAGCAACAAGTTGGGTTGAATTACAAGGTTTGGGTTTAGGATTTTTTTTTCCATTCTGTTAAAAACAAAGCAACATCAAACTTGGGCTCCTTCTTCCCAACCACGTAGTCATTGCTATTGTGATGAGCTATTTTGAGTTTATTTCTTGAAAAAAGAACAGAAAGAAAGAAGAGAAAAAGGACCTAAGGGACTAAGTGGTATATGGGTAGATTAAGAATAATTCCAATATTAATTGAACTGTCAAAGCTAGACATATCCAAATGTTTTCTTCCTTTTTCTCCTTTTTCTTTTATTTTTAACTTGTGGTCCAGCGGTAAACAGAAGTTCATGTGCATTTGTCTACTATTTAAGTAAAGGATGCATTTAATTGTCTAGGATTTGGGACTCTGAGCTGCCTAGATGTGTGCGTTCCAGAAAATCTACCAGAAAGAGCAGTACAGAGCACTGAGTGGAATGCATTTTGCCCTCGGGAAGAAGTCGCTTTAGTATTATGCATTTTGACTAAGGACAGGTCATAGGATCTAAATTGTATGTGGCTAGGTTTTTCAATCCACAAAATGGTGATGGCAATGTTTAAAGCTTCCTTTATAATAAACTGTATACATGAATATTAACTTTGTGGGCTACCTATTGTTCTGTTGCAGAAAAAACAAAACAACTATGTTCTTTAGAGAATTTTAGCTAGACCTTGAAAGAAAATCAAATGAGACAAATGGGGTGTTTGTTCTCTTTTCTAAATACAGAATACTTTTTCTCTAAACAAATGTTACTCTACCTATTTTTATAATATATCCTGGTCAATTGTTCAGTTAATTTTCTTTCTTTTCAAGATTATTATATATATTTTTTATGATAGACTTCCAAGTGAAAAGATAACAGCTTTTTAGAAAGTATATTGAAATGAAGCACGATATTCTATTGATGGGGCTACTTAATCTAGCCATTGACTCAACAGGTTTGGGTTTATAACCGGTAAAGATATTTTTAGTTCTTAGGTAGAAATGAAATGATCAGGTCTTTCAAGCAACCACTTGTAGGACTTAGACACTAAAGCTTGAAGAGATGGGAACTCTGAAGAACCACTGAGAAAAACAGAACATATTCCTGAGGGTCCCTTGGAGACAAGTTCTAAGAGTGGTACCAAGATGGATTTATCATCTTGTTTTGTGAATATCAGAGAAGGAAAGAGGACATTTGCAAAGCATTTCCATGCTTCTCAAAACACAGGGTATTGTAGCAGAAGATTCTGCTTATAGTCAGTGCTCAATAAATGAGATGCCAAGAATAAGGCTCTTAAAGGTTCTGTGAGGGCTTGATGTGAGTTAATATGTGAGATTCTGGTTCTTTGCCGTATCTGGTGGGTTCTTTGTGTAGTTATCAAGCTTTAAGGACTAATGACTTTGAGACAGGGAACTAGAAGTACTGTGGAGTCATTGCTTCTAATTATGCTTCTTAAACATCTTATTTTTGCTGTTTCAAACATCTATTTTATGTTTTGCTTTTAGTACTGACACTTCAACATTGTCCCCTTCTAGAGGGGTGGAGAATATAGGGCAAAGTCAAGAAGTCTTTTCTACTGTGAATGTCCCCTCCTGTTCCTTGAAGAAGGGTGAGGAATCCGGAACAGAGTGTGATGCCAGGGTTAAGACAGAGCAACAATTACACATGACAGGTAAGGAAAAGTTTCAAGTCCAAATACTTATTAAGTAGTGAACACAATTATTTAAGATCACAAGAACTTCACACTATTTTTTTCTCCTTAAAAATGACATTTTGCTTTGATTATGTAGCTATTAATTTTAAAAAGGAGCCGATATTGGAAACATTGACCTGGAACTATATTTTTCTGTTGCTTTATATTAAAAAAAAAAAGACTATAGTGAATCTCTGTGTGAACTTCAGCCATGAGATCTGAACCAATGATGCTCTAGAGAGCAAAGAAAAGTGGGAAAATGTTCACATAAATGTTGACTGAAATAGTAGAGATGGGATCCTTTGTGAAGAAATAAGACACTCTAGCATTTCTTCAAGTGTGTTTGTTTGGTCCAAATCAGTTATAAGGGTGGTTGTGGAGGTGCTTTAAAAATGACCCTGCTCCTCAGTGGTCTTGAGAAGAATCAAGGCCACAGACTGCAGTGAAAGATTTTCCAGGTAACATTGGAACATGTTTGGAAATACAGCTTTAGAATTCCTTCAGCCTCAGAGGACTGGCTCAGGGCAAAATCTCCAAACAAAACAAATTACTAAACATCCACAATGGAATAAGAAATGCTCCCTTAAGGTGTGTTTAATTGAGCCATTAATGCACAGTGAGGAGCGGCCCAAAGCACTTGCATTTCAACCTCCTGGCTCACTCACTTGGGCATATTAGGCATGTCAGCACAGCCTCGTAAAACACAACCAATTGTCTCTTATTCCGTAATTAACATCTTGTAAAGTTGACAATATGATTATGATTGAATTGAGCCAGTAATGAATTGGTACTTTTATCTGCATATAACATAGCTTCCTCTTGGGAACTAAAGGGATAGTGTGGATAGGAAGGGAGCTGCCCACTGTGTGAAGAAAAGCAAAAATAGTGTTATCAGAAGCTCTGTAAAACCTTTAAAGAATAACAAAGTAAGTGGATCTTAAAGGCTCTGTAATACTTAATTTAATCAGCTTCCTCCTCTTTAGCATAAGACTGGCTGTGTATATAGCACTAAGGCAGAGTAGGAAGAACCAAGTGCCAGGTGCAATTTTACCTTCTTTTTATAGATTATCTCATCTAATCCTGCAAACCAATTATGACGATGTTACAATTATCATCTCCTTTTACAGGTGAGGGAACTAAAGCACAGAGAGGAAAAGTAACTTGTAGAAGTTCACACAGCCAGAAGTTCTGTGCTAAGGTTACCACCTGGAATTCTAACTTTATAGTTGTGCTTTGTACCATTATACCACACTGAGTTTTGTCTACTAACTTTTTTTTTTTTTTTAAACTAAGCTTAATGCCCAATATGGGGCTTGAACTCATGACCCTGAGATCAAGAGTTGCATGCTCTAGGGACTAAGCCAGCCAGGCAACCCCCCCCCCCCCCCGCTAAACTCTTAAAGCAATGTGTCTCAAGTTGGGGTCCAAAGACAAATTTTCCTGGACTCAAATTCTGTGAGAATTAGCATTTTTAATGGTCTAATCTTTTGTGACAATCGGAAAAAAATTAACATAAGCATGTTTGGGGAACCACGTTATAATTGGGTATGGGCCTGTGTTGTGACTTCTTTTTGCCTATGTAAATTCCTGCCTCCTGGGAAGCCACAGACTGTGGGAGAGAGGGATTTAGTCATTAAGGTCACATGCTTCTCACGGTCATGACATCATGCTCCATGGAAGAAAATCTCTAAATACAGTTTGTATTCCTTGTTTATTTCTCTGTTGGGAACTTTTCCTTTTTTCATTGTTTGCCAATTCTCATTGGCTATTTTGTTTCCTTAATTTTTTAATGTACTTACAGTGTAGGAAAAGTGAAGATACAGGGTTCCCTGCCTTCCCAACATTAATTATCTGTATTCCTACAGTTATGAGGTTGAATATTTTATTTAAAATAAATAAACAAACAAACTTGTAAAATTAGTCTTCCCTCAAACATCTCTCTCTCCCCACTTACTCTCACCTTCCAAATGTCCAGTGTGGGAAAAGCAGGTTGACTACAAAGTGCAATCACAAATATTGCAAAGGATGCTATATTTTAGTTGAGCAAAGTGATGGAAAAAATGGAAAGTCATGGACAAATGAGGACTGGCAGAGTTAGACTAGTTATCATTAAAGAGGAGAGAATCTACAAGGATTATGATAGGATAGGTGCTTTAAAAGAGAAAGATTTGTCTCAAGGGACTAAGAGAGGCCCTTGGGAAAATTGGTACAGTCTTCACATATTTCTGCACAAATGAATCTCTTTGTGGTTATGTCATGACATCCAACAATTTTGAAGTACATTTTTAATTTTGGAATATGTTAGATTTATAGAACAGTTGCAACTATAATACAGAGGTCTTGTCTCTACCTCTTACCAGTTTCCCCTAATGTCAGTTCTTAACTTACCAGGATACATTCGTCAAAACTAAGAAATTGACACTTACACATTACTTTTAACTAAACTCCAGCTTTTCAGATTTCACCAATTTTTCCAATTTTTTGTCTGTTCCAGGATCCAATTCAGGATACCACATTGTATTTAGCATCTCATAATTTTGTTGGAAATATTTTAAACAAAAATCCCAACCAATATTTGAATCTGTCCTTCTTCATTCTAAGAATTAGTGTGTTGCAGTTATAAGCAGAATTTTGCTAATATATAATAAAGTAACTTTTTAATAATATTTTTTCTTCCAATTTTCAAACTGTAGTACAAATCAAGACATTTCTTACACAATTTACTACCAAATTTTATTTTAACTATGTTACTTTAACTGATTTAATCATCCTACTATGTTTAGATGACTACCATAGTTGGCTACAGGGGCTTCTTTAAAGTATGCAAAATAGGTTATTAGGATCTGTGGAAAAAAGGAATAAGTAAGTTTGCTGTCTGTATAATCAGTAGAACTGTGTACAATGTACATATTCATTATTTGAGCTAAAAATTAATTAATAAATTAATGAAACAAAAATAGTTTTGATGCATTACAGAATGCTCACATGAATACCTGGACAGTAATGCATTGTCAGATGGTAATTACTCTCTGCCTTCCTCATGACACACAGATGTATACCTTCAAACAGACATGTAGCATTATGATAAAAAAATAAAGTTTTCATCTATTTCAGCAGTATTATATTTGACCACTATTACTTTTATAATATTATGAAATAAGCCCCACCGAATATGTAGTTTATATATTGGGGGTAAGTTACCTTTACAGTTTTTTTTTTCGTCTTTACATTTTTTGGTTTAATAAATAACTCTTAATGTCTAGGAGAATTAACACTTTCCAAGAAGCCAAACTTACTTCTCTTCCCTTTCACATATTTTTAAGAACTGTGGCCATTAGCTAGTGCCAAAATTGTGTGATTGGGGCATACAACTCTATATATTTATTTCTCTGGTGTTTGAATTCAGCTAAATTGGCCTACTTCTGATCCTGACTGGGCTCACTTGTGTGTCTGGGCATGAGCTGTAAGACAGCTAGTTTGGCTGGGCTTAATGAGATGACTGGGTTTGGCTCCATGTGACTCTCACCTTCCTCCTAGGACAATGGGCTAGCTGGGCCTATCTTTCTCATTGTGATGGCAGAAGCATAACAAAGCAAGCCCAGATTTTCAAGCTTCCTCTTGCATCATATCCATTAGTATTCCATTGGCCCAAAAAAGCAAATGGCCAAACTCATAATCATGGGGTGGGAAAATAAACTCTAAATCCTGATGGGAGGAATAGCAAAGTCACCTGGAAAACGGCACAGACACAGAGGGCTGAAAATGCATTGACCTGTTTCTTTCAACAGTTTTGCCTTCTCATAACAGAGGCCCATCTTACAATGTTGAAAATGAGGTAGGGCCTGGCCTTGTAAGGAATACATATAGAAACATTTTCAAAGCCTTAAATTGCAAACTATAGCACCTAATTTCTGTCATAAAATTTGGGAAAGGCAATTAGTAGTTTGGAAATTATGATTTTGCAGATTTTATAGACTAGGTACAGAGTGCTTAACTGAATCACACATGCCCACACCATTGATGAGGACTGATTTCTGAGTCATGGATCATCTAAAAATGCCCTTTCCCTTTACATCCTTGATTGTCATTCCTTGATCACTATTCTTCAAGTGGGAATGGCAGGAGCCACAAAGCTACATGCAATTCATAGAATTGATTCATTCTGAGTAATAAATATATTTATTTTCATTATGCCTATGAACATTGATTTTTTTTTTTTTTGGAGGATGTTATTATGTGGCAAGGTTTCAGGGTATTTTTAAGGAGTACGACAGGAATCAATTTCTTAAATAAGCACTGAATTATCAGTTATTTGTTCAATTGGCTAATTCTAGGAAGGTTTTAAAATCCTGTCTTTATTCCATTTTTTAAAGAAGTTTTTAATGTTTATTCATTTTTTGAGAGAGAGAGAGAGAGAGAGAGAGAAAGAGAGAGAGAGAGAGAGAGAGCATGAGCAGGACAGGGGCAGAGAGAGAGGGAGACACAGAATCTGAAGTAGGCTCCAGGTTCCGAGTTGTCAGCACAGAGCCCGATGTGGGGCTCAAACTCACGAACTGTGAGATTATGACCTGAGCCAAAGTCGGATACTTAACCGACTGAGCCACCCAGGTGCCCCTATTCCATTTTTTGATGTAAATAACTTAGGAAAATAAAGCACTGTGAAGTGAAGATGAGTGTTATGGTCTGAATGCTTGTGTCTGCCCCAAAATCATATGCTGAAATCCTAATGCCCAAGGTGATGATACTAGAAGCTGGGCCCTTGGTGGGGTGATTAGGTCATGAAGGAGGAGTCCTTATGATGGGATTAATGCCCTTTTTAACAAGGTCTGAAAGAACTCCCTTCTACCTTCCCTAAGTGAGGACACAAGAAGTTGACAGCCTAAAACTGGAAGACAGCCTTCACCCAACCTTACTGGCACCCTGATCTCAGACTTCCAGACTCCATAATTGTGGGAAGTAGCTGTCTATTGTTTATAAGGCACCCAGTCTGTGGCATTTTGTTATAGCAGTGTGAAGGGACTAGGACAATAAGGGAAGAAATATAACTTTTTTGTGTATTTAGAATGACTTATGAGCTGACAACATAGCTTAAATTTTCCCATTCCACCAGATGTTTCAAATGAATCAAATATTCTTTGACAACCAGAAAATAAAACCAAACAACAACAACAACAACAACAACAACAAAAAAAAAAAAAAAAAAAGGAAAGGAAGGAAAAAGCACAAACAGAAAGAAGAGGAAGTGGTTTATTTATTTAGGTTATTTAGATAAACAGTAGAGATGGTCATAGTATCAATTGCTTATTCCCTAGAATCTCTTACCCTTGGCTTCAAGATAGAGTATTCTTAACATCTGGGTATTCTTCCAGGGTGTCATGAAATACTAATGACCTCCCCTGCGCTAAGCCTAATTTGCTCCTAAATTCTTATTGTCTGGAATATTTCTGTTTCTTATAGCAGGAGTCAAATCAGGTGGAGTTAGATTGCAGATTGTCTTCTGAGCTGGCAAGTCAGGGCCCCAAGTGGAGCCGGACATACATGCAGGGATTTCCATCCTTTAGTACTTACCTGTCTGAGCAAAGCTTACTCTCCATCAGTCCCTCTCCTGCAAGGCTGGAAGACGAGTGGAGTGTGGGGAGGCTCAGTGGTAGAGCAGCCTCACCTGCTTATTTATTCTCACTATCCAGCCTGAGAAGAAGGGAGAGAGTGATTTGGCTACTTTTGGCTCAATGATTAAAAAATGAGATTAATGAATGAGAATATGCTTCCAAATGCTGGTGTGGACAAGTTCAGTTATTTTTTAATTCATGATATATGAAACAAAGATAGAAACAAAGCTTACTACTGTAATTGTTAACGTTAGTATAATCTGCAGTTTACTTTTCAAAATTGAGGGAGGGCATTGGGGTGGCAACAGGCAATATTCTGCAAAGTAATATTTCGCAGAACATAGACCATAACCTGTGGTAATTTTTTCATCCCAGGTCCTTAAAACTCACAAACAAGATGGGAATTTTGTAAACAACCCACCCACAGAGCAAAGCTGCTACATTTCAGAGAAGGCTCTTCCTCTCTGGTCTCCCATCCATCTTCCTTCCTCCTGTCCTTCCTCCCTCCCTTTCTTTTCCCCTTTTTTTCTTCTTTCTTTCTTTCTTTCTTTCTTTCTTTTCTTCCTTTATACTTAAAGATATACTTTATATCTTTCTTTCATTTCTTCCTTTCTTTCTTTGTATTTTACATTTAGCAACTTGTAAGAATAATATAATACACTCTCTCATACCATTCACCTAGATTCACCAATTATAAACCACTTTGCACATTTGATATCTCTCTTCAATATAATTACTATTATTGTTACTATTAGTATTTTTCAAAATCATTTGACAGTAAATTGAAGACAACATGGCCCTTTACCCCTAATCTAAATATTTTAGCATGCATCTCTTGGGAGCAAGAACATTCTCTAACATAATCATAGTGCAATTTTCAAACACAAAACATTTAACATATATTTAATACATATATTTAATTTTATATTCAATATAAAATCTATATTCAATTTCACCAACGGCCCCAGTGATATTCTTTATAGAGTTTTTCTTCTTCACTGATTTGGGATTCAATCCAGGATCATGCATTGCCTTCTGCTGCGGTGTCTCTCTAGTTTCTCAATCTAGGACAGTTTCTCTTTTTTCCCTTTCATGACATTAACACTTCTGAAATAGAATTTTTTTAAAGAATGGCCCTCACTTTGGGTGTGTTTAATATTTTCTGAGGATCAGATTCAAATAATGCCCTTTTGGCAGGAATAATACATTAAATGATGGTGCAGTATTTCTTAGTGCATCATGAAAGGAGGCATGTGATGTCAGTTTGTCTCATTAGTGGTACTAAAATAGAACAACTGGTTCTATATCTAACAGATTTTGCTATTGTAAGATTACCATTTTTACTTTCGTAATTCAAAAATAGTCTGTGATGAAGTGTTTTAAGGTGGTGTAAATGTCCACCTCTAAATCAAACTTTCACCTAATAGTTTTAGCATCTACTGATGAATCTCACCTGAGATTATTATTATGCTGGCTGTAACAGTGATCTTCGTATGTTATCATTCTGAAGTTAGAAAAAAATTATAATATTTTACTCTGATATTAATTGGGAGCCTGATTTTGTGATACATAGTTTGAATACTAAGATCTAAGAAACTCCCTAAATTTAACATCAGAATTTTCTTTTTTGATCAACACTGGAAATTTCTCACTTCCTTCTTTTTTAGAGATAATATTGTATAGTGATAATTACTGTTACTAATAATTAATGTTTATTAAATGCTTACTCTGTGCTGAGCACTGTGGAAAGCACTTTTGGTGTCTCATTTGACACATAGTTATTATTAGAGTCTATTTTCCCGGATGAGAATATTAAGGATCAGAGGCTAGTAACTTGCCTAGGGCCACATAGCTAGTTTGTCCCAGCTACTTTTGCATACCCTGCCATTATTTCTACTGTGAAGTAATAAAATGGGAATTGATCTACTCTGGGAATGTTGTCAGTGCCTTTATCTTCCAGTTCCAAGGCCAGCTATATTGTTATATATCGAGTCTCTTTTCTTGCAGCCAAGAGCTGGAGTATTCACTAGTACTGAGGTGAATTCAGCCTCTTGATGTGAAATGGAATAAAAGAAACTGTGAGGTAGCATAAGGCAGTGGTTTTCAAATGCTATCCGGAGGCATTCCCCCCCCCCCCCACTCCTGTGACGGGGGATTTTGGATAACTTTTTTTTTCTTCTCCTCCCCATTCCCCTACTCCTGCCAGTTTTATTGAGATATAGTTGACTTATAAAACTATATCAGTTTAAGGCATACAATATAATGACTTCATATATCTATGTCTATATCTGTCTATATCTAAAAAGTTAGGAATATAAAAATGATGCTGTTAATAATCACTTACAGTAGTCCCGACCTCATCCTTAGAGAATATGGTCCAAGACCCAGCAGCACCACCCCACCCAACAGCTCCATGCCTGAAACTGCAGACAGTACTGAACCCTATATATACTATTTTTTCCTGTACACACATACTTGTGATAAAGTTTAATTTGTAAATTAGGCACACTAAGAGATTAACAACACTAGTAATAAAATAGAACAATTATAACAATATACTGTAATAAAAGCCATGTGAATGTGGTCTCTCAAAATACCTTATACTCACCCTTCCCGTGATGGTGTGAGATGGCAAAATGCCCAGGTGATGAGATAAAGTGACATGAATGATGCAGGCATTGTAATATGGTGTAAGGCTACTATTGACCTTCCAATAATTCTTCAGAAGGAGGATGATCTGCTTCCAGGCTGAGGTTAACCTCAGGTAACTGAAACCAAGGAAAGTGAAACCGCGGTAAGAAGGACTACTACTACATTTTCGATTAACAGTTTTTCCTCTCATATACTGGCTGTATTTATTAAAATATAGTTTTGTTTATTGAAACTAATAATGAAAAATCTGCACTCGTATTTTGCCTTTTCCCCATTTTTCAAGAAATTCATTTTTTGCTGTATTTTACGAAGACATTTTTAGCGATGAATTGTAAAAATAAAGAACCTGTGCTTTCGCCACAGGTAATTTGGGAGTCCGCTCTAGAAGGTTAATTTTGAGGTGGGCGAAGGGAGTGTAGTAAGAACCAGGGTCCCGGAACCAGCTTAAACAAAAATAAAAACCTGACCAAAGCTTTAGCAACTAACATCGTTTTCTGGTTCAATACGCTCAACTTGTATTACGGCGGGTGTCGGCCGAATACAAACCTAGTAAAAAGTAACCGCTTCCCGCCGCAACTCCTTCCACAGCTTTGGCCTGAGGCGCTTGAGAGTTTAGGCTAGGGAAAAGGAGCCAGCGGGGCGGGGCGAGCAGCGTGAGGTTATCAAAGAGCGCCGCTGGCGCCCGGGATAGAGCCGGCGCCTCATTGACGTCACCACTGCCCGACTGCTTTTCCCGGAGACCGGAGTAGAAGGCCAGCGAGGTATTATTCGAAGCTGGGGTTTGAGTTTGTCTCGTGTTTCTGCAAAAGTTCGCTTCTTCTGGGAGTCCCCCTTTCTTCCCCTGGCTAACTGTGAGGAGCGGGTCGAGCTGCGTAGCCTTCGTGAATGCGTTCCCTCACACCCGAGCGTTGGGGGCAGCATTGCTTCAGGCCCTCCACTTGGGCTTGCCTTGCGGCTGCTTGCTGGCTTTGGCTAACCTTGGACCCTTACTTCTCCCTCTTGATCTGGCCTTTACTTTTTTCTTCTCAGCTCCTCCTATCAAATATTGGAAGGCGAAGGAGAAATTAAATAACTTAACAATTTTCAGCTGCCGTCAAATCTGGTTTAGGGAGGAAGGCCAAAGTGGGAAGTGTAGAGGAGTAACTTTACTGTGTTATCCACATTTTTCAT
The DNA here is from genome assembly GCF_023721935.1 of Panthera uncia. Lineage (NCBI taxonomy): Eukaryota > Metazoa > Chordata > Mammalia > Carnivora > Felidae > Panthera > Panthera uncia. The sequence goes on along the minus strand of NW_026057578.1, from coordinate 83,138,419 downwards.
TCACATATATGATCACCAACTGCCTGCCGCTGCAGTATTAGCCCACCTGAGTCGGTAGGCTAATCTCGATTTAAAGGTGAAATCCAGAGTGGGTACTCAAGAAAGTTTTCCTTTATGCCTCAGGAAGAAGGTTAGGTGCGATTCAAACTTCTGCTTAAAATTATCTTTGATGTCTTCCTGTGTGTTGACCGCAGTTCAGTTTTTGCTTGATAAAGATGTATGTGTCCCGCTTATTAACCTCTTTGGACTGTCTGATAATATACTGAAGCGAGAAGTAATTGTATGTTGACGTTGGTTCCAAAAATGTTGGATCCGAAAAAAAAATCCGACAACTATTGAAATTGAGAGAACTGTTTGTGATTGGTGGAAATGCCAGAACTCGTTGTTTTGTTGAAAGATAAAATAATGACAGTGTGAACAGTGGTTTTCCAAAATGCTATAGGATGTTATAGCTCCCTCCAATAGCTATGTTGTATGTATCACAGTACAGAGGTGATACAGTTTTTCATAACTGCTTTTAGTTTTTAGATGGTTCTTTATATGTGTTATCTCAGCTACTGTTTCCAAACAGTCAACTTCAAGTTTGGCTTTGAATAGTCCACATTGGATTAGGGTATTTGATCATTTTCACTTTAGTAAAATAATAACTACTACTACTAGCTACTAGTGGTAACTGAACCATGCACTGTTCTAATAGCTTTACCAATATTATTCATTTAACTTTCACAATAGCCTTATATACTGTTACTCTTTTAGAGATGGTAATATTGTAAGAAGCAAATTCCGTGGTTTTGGAAGGTAGTTTTGCTGCTTCATATCTATAAATTTGAAAATATTTTGAGTTAAACATTAACATTAAATAATCGAAGTAAATTCATTACAATCTGATGTAATTATTCGTCTCAATCTTGAGCAACCTTTTGTAATTTCTATCTTTTTCTGTTATCGGGCTTTGGGATAAGTTTTTTTTAAGTTACTTATTTTGAGAGAGAGATAGAGAGCAAGCTGGGGAGGGGTAGAGAGAGAGAGGGAGACTGAGTAACAAGCAGGCTCCGTGCACTGTCAGTGCAGAGCCTGATGCGTGGCTCAAACTCAGGAACCATGCACGAGATCATCACCTGAGCTGAAATCAAGAGTCTGACGCTTAACCAACTGAGCCACTCAAGCGCCCCTAAATTTGTTTTTTAGAGGTTAACACCTTTAAAAAGAAAAAGTTAATCTTTTCTCAGGGATTTTACTGTAAGTTTGAAGGAAAATTATAGGTGGTACTAACATGGGTTGTCTGCCAAAGGAGTGATATTATTGACGGATTGTTCTATATATGTTTCACCGTTATTTTCTAAGAAAATGCAGTGCAAAAAGGTCATTATGGTAATAGAATTCTGGTGTGACATCTGCAGATGTCCTCTAGTTCCAAAAAAATTATAAATTGGATTGTTTTCTGGTTTAGTTCATAATTGTATGTCACTCTGCTTAGCATAGGAATGGAAATAGTCCTAGAATGTACATTATGGTACATTTTTCTTTTGGATTCATGTGGTGACTTCCTAATATCTTTAAGTATAAATTCTAATCTGATATTAAGATTTTCCAAAATTTGTCTCCAGTTTACTTTCATTGGTTTTAGACAGTTAACAGATAGTTACGAAGTACCTAATATGTGTCAAGACATTGTTAGTCACATGCAGATGCAAATGTCATGCAACATGAATCCCACCCTGAAGGAATAGCACAGAGGATACATAACCAGTGGAATGCTTTGAGCAGAGGACTGACATGATCTGATTTAGGTTTTTAACAGGATCACTCTGGCTGCTGTGTTAAGAACAAATTGTTGAAGAGTGGCATAGGCAAAAGCCAGGAGACTAATTAGGAAAGTCTTGTAATAATTCACATGAGATTATAGCAGCTTCATAATCTCATAGGGTGGAAAGAAATGAATATGGTGAGTAGCAGTTCAATTTTGAATGTATTTTGTAGGTGAAGCTAACAGATTTGTTTATGGACTAAATGTGGGTTGTAAGAGTAAGATAATTGTCAGGGTATGGGGCTTGAACAACTAGAAGGGTGGAATAGCCATTAACTAAGAAGTGAAAAACTATGGGAGGAGCAGGCTTGTGGGGGAAGATTAGGAGTTCAGTTATGACATACTATGTTTGAGATGTCTATTAGTCATCCAAGTTGAGATGTTGAGTCTACCAAGTCTGGAGTTCAGTGGGAGTAGATCATTGCTAGAAAAGAACATTTGGGAGTTGTCAGCGAACAGATGGTATTTAAAATTGGGAGACTGGAATGGATCATCGGATTCAGTAATTCTCCACTGATGGAAATCAGTGAATGAGAAGTAGAAAGAGGTCAGAGATGTCAGGTTACTGGAACTCCCTTCCCATGAAGGAAACAGCGACCGTATCTATCACCAGTCTAGCAACTCCTTCACTAGCCTTCTCTTCATAGTCTGACATGACTGAGTCCACACATGGTTCCAATACATTGCAACCTGTTTTGTGCAGAGACTAACATGGTGAGAAAGAGAAGGAGGCCTCCATCAGACCAAGAAACTGAGGCCCTAAGTCAAATAGGAACACCATGAGGGACTGAGACCTGCCACAACTCTGAGCGAGATTTAAAAAATGGGTCCTTACCCAGCTGAACCTTCAGATGAGACCACAGCCCTGACCAATAGTCTGACTACACCTCATGAGAAACCCTGAGCCAGAATCACTTATCTAACTGACTTGTGATTTCTGACCTTCAGAAACTATGAGACAATAAATGTCTGTTCTTTTAAGCTGCTAAGCTTTAGGGTAATTTGTTACCCATCAATAAATAATATAAACCCGCTACCTTGCACTTGAGCATGGTCTAATAAAACAAACACAGATGGGTTCAAAAAAAAAAAAAAATTGGGAGACTGGAGATAATCACCAAAGGAGTGACTATAAACAGAAAAGAACGTAGTACAAGACCTGAGTCCTTAGGCATTTTAGCCTTTTTAGATTTGGGGAGATGAAGAACTTGCAAAGGAGACAAAATGAATAGCTACTGAGGAGCAGGGACAGTTTTGAGAATCTAGTGTTGTGGGATTCAGGGCCGAGTAGTGTGTTCATTTTTGTCAAATGTAATGAATGGATGGGTCATTTGAATCTTGATCTTTGAATTTATCAAGATACATGTAAATGTGTATGATTGATGGATATATGATAACTAAGTCTGGAGAACCATGAGAGTAAAGAAGAAGGAGAAAAGAAGGAGACAAAATTACTCCTTTATAGAGGAGAGGGCATTTGATGTTGGTTTAAAGAATTAATGTTTCACTGGGCTGAGAATACAGGGGATGGAGGTTAAGGACAGGTATTCAGAGCAGAGGGAAAGGCTTTACTTCTTTCCCTTCAAGGCCATACCTCCCAGGCTGCTGTTTTAAAGATACTTTTGCAAGTCCTTTCCTTTGTGTCCATTAGCCAATTCCTGCATTCTTGGTAATTGTTCTTGCTCTAGGCCTACTGAACGCTGCTAAAGAAATTCACAAAACGCCAACCAGGTCTTCTGTCAGTTGACTGACAATTCCTTTATTTATCCTTATCTTAGCACGGAATCTACAATGCCATGTAAATGAATAATATTCACTGAACATTTACTACATGCCAGGCACTAAGGATTGATTCTGAGTAAAGACTTGCCCTGTATGAAGCTTACAGTCTAGTGTGGATGATGGACATTAATCAAATAATTGCAGAAATATGAAATTACAACAATGATAAGGAGAAAGAAGGATGCTGTGAGACTGTACCTAGTGGATATGAGGGGTGAGGGAGCGGAGTTAAGCAGGAAAAAAATCATGGTGGCTGGGAGTCCTCGCAATTCTAGGAGTTCTAGGGATAGCACACATCCAGAAAGGTTTTTGTAATGTGAGAAGAGGGAGAAAATGGCCTCATGGTGGCTAGAAAATTTATGTGTACAGAAGGGAATCTATTCATATGGTTCTTTGAATATAATAGAGCTAAAGAATGTAGGTTTGATTTTAGCTGCTAAGTTGGGGAAATGACATTTTTATCTGGTATATTTCTGGATGAAGTAAATTTCAAAGAATTGAAAAACTTATATGTAAATATAGATAATTATTATAATATGTATATTATTGTTTAAAAATAATAATTCTGAGAGTATAACATAAAATGTGCTCCCTACCTTCCTGCTTTTTGGTTTCCCAGGAGTAGCCACAGTTAACAGCTTCTTTTTTAAGAAATTTACATGGATATACAAGTATGCCTCCATACTCATGTATCTTTTTTCTTAAAAACAAATGAGTGTATTATATGTGCTGTTCAGTTTTTGTTGACTTAATATATCTTAGGAATCTGAGCTCTACTTTATACTTTTTTCATGGCATCAGAGTATTTTATTGAATGAATAGATCATAATTTATTTAACCAGTTCTTGTTAATGGGCATGTAGATTGTTCCCTGCTTTAAAGTTTCAGTATTTTAGAGTGTTGCAGTAGATGTCCTTGAACATTATCTTTGGGAAAATGTACTCTTTGGGAAGTAAAACTGCTGGGTCAAAGAATTTGTACATACACAATTTTGAAGCACATTGCCAAATTCCTGCCACCCCCCATGCTCAATTTACACTCCAGTTAATAGTGAATGAGAGGCTGTTTCTCCTCACCTTTGCCCATATTAGATATTATCAATCATCTTAATTTTTGCTTGTTTGACAGATGAAAAGTGGCATTTTGTTTTAGCGATTTATGTTTCTTTAATTATAAGATTAAGTAGCTTTCTTTATGTTTATTGGTCATCTGGATTCCTTTATATGTGAACTGCTGATTTTCTTTGTTCATTTTTCATTTGGATTACAAGTATTCTTTTTGTTGTTAAGTTGATTTGTAGAGGTTCCTTTTTATCTGTCTTTGTTGCACATATTTTCCCTAGTTTTATATATGACTTTAGACTTGATTTGATGGTTTGTTTGTTTATTCATTTTTGCATGCATTCATTTTTAGGAGAGGCAGATAAAGTATACAGCATCAGGATTTTTTTTAGAAGGAAATTTGTGACATTATTGAAATAATTAGACACTCTGGAATGTCAGCCTTTGTTGGAAATGTCAGTAATAAACACCTCATTTGAGGCCACAGGGTATGTTTTGTTTTTATAAGCTTTGTTCAACAACTATCACAGATCTGGTGAGCACACCCAGTGACCTAGCTTCCCATTACCCCCAATTATATTTGGAATTGAAATGAGATATAGTAGAGCTGCTTAAGTATTCTAGACCGTACTTTCTATTTAGGTGTTTTTAAATTTATGAACTGAGTTATATTCTAAATGTTAATTTGTGAGTTAGCTATCTAATTTCACTATAGAAATAATGTACATAGGTTCTTATCTTGACTCTCAAAGTATAATTAACTCATGAAGGCTAGCTTTTTTTAAAATGCAAATTCAAGATGTCTTGTAATTTTACCCCTATGTACTTAAGTATGCACCCTTAAATAAGGATATTGTCTAATATAACTATAATGCCATTTGCATAGCTGAGTTCTTTTTTTGTGTATTTGTTTATTTTGAGAGAGAGGAAGAAAGAGAGAGGGGGAGAGAATCCCAAGCAGGCTCTGTGCCGCAAGTGAAGAGCCCAGTGCAGGGCTCGATCCTACAAACTGTGAGATCATGACCTGAGCTGAAATCAAGAGTCGGAGGCTTAACCGACTGAGCCACCCAGGCTGAATTCACCTCATAGCTGATTTCTAATTTCATAGCAAAATTATCAATGATCTGTTAGTGTCATCTAACACCTGATCCATGTTCAGATTTCTTTGTCTCAAAAATAATCTTTTTACACATGATTTGAATCAAGATCCAAACAAGGTCTACATATTCCATTTGGTTGTTAGCTCTCCCAGATCTCTTTAATCTCTTCTTCCTCTACCTCCTCTCCCTTTTCTTAGTTTTTCTTCATCCCATTTATTTGTTACAGAAACCAGGTCAATTGTCCAGTAGAGTATTTCTTATTCTAGATTTGTCTGTTTGCTTTCTTGTGATGTTGTTAACTTGTTTCTCTACCCTCTGTATTTCCTGTAAAATGGAAGTTAGCTTTAAGGGCTCAATTAGGTCCAGATTCAACTTTGTTTGGGGATGTTGGTCATGCTACAGAGATGGTGCTGTGTACATCACATTGCTTAACATCAGGAGATTCATAATTTGTTTGTGTCCTACTTTCAGTGATGTGAAGATTGATCCCTGGGTTTAAGTAGTGACAGTCTCGGGGCCTGTGGGTGGCTCAGTTGGTTAGGCGTCCAACTTTGGGTCAGGTCACGATCTCACGGTTTGTGAGTTTGAGCCCTGCATTGGGCTCTGTACTGACAGATCAGAGCCTGGAGCCTGCTTCAGATTCTATGTCTCCCTCTCTTCTCTCTCTGCCTCTCCCCTGCTTGCACTCTGTTTCTCTCTGTCTCAAAAATAAATAAACGTTAAAAAAGAAATTAGTGACAGTCTCACCTCTCCATTGTAAACTTGCCCCTCACCCCTTTATCTGTCAGTGATTGTTGCCTGTATCTATAATTTCATTAGGGGTTGCAAAATGGTGATATATTTTTTTGTAATTTGTCACTCCTTCACATTTGTTAGCTGGAATTTGAAGTCTAGTTTTATTACTTGGGAATCTACAGTCAGGAATAACAAGACTTGTGGGGAAATTCTGTCAGAACAACAGCTTGTAATGCTAAGAATGTACCTTTTCTGCTATAGTTCTGGAGGCTGGAAGGAGTGTGATGGTCTTTTTGATGTGACAGCTTAGTGAGACTGCAGCCCCCAGATATTCAGTCCAATACCAACCTAGATGTTGCTGTAAAGGTATTTGTAGATGTGATTAAAATCCACAAATCAGTTGACTTTAAGTTAGAATATTCTAGATAAGCTGAGTGGGTTTGATTCAATCAGTTAAAAGGCTTTAGGAGCAGAGCTAAGGATTCCCTGACAAAACAGAAGTTCCACCTGTGGACAGCAGCTTCCTCTCGTAGCCAGGAGTTCCAGTATGCCCTTCCTTGATGGCCTGCCCTGCAGAGTTTGGAATTAGTTAGCCAGCTCCCACAGTTGCACAAACCTGTTACTTGCAATAAATCTCTTTATATATATCTCCTATTGGTTCTACTGCTCTGGGTGAGCTCTGGCTGATACCAGGAGCAACTCCCCTGATTCCTGTTCTCTAAGAAAATGGGGTGAGGAGTGGTGGTAAGGGTCAGAGAACCTACTTTTTTTAGGGTGACCATATGACTTATTGTTCAAACTGGCACTTGTGGAAGAGAAATGGAGAGCTGGGCAGATGGCAGACTGAAACAACAGGTATAAACTGGGATTGTCCTGGGCAGATCGTGACATAGTCATTCTGTGTGTCAGCCACTGGTGATACAACAGCAATATGACACAGCCCCTTCAAGGAGCTTGTAGTCAAAGGGAAGTCAAGTACATCAACAGGCATCACCAAATAGTGTTTTAGGTGACATGACAGCTTGTAGTTGTGTTTCTCCAGAGAGAATGGGAGGGTGGCACTCAGAGAAATCTTCACTGGCTGAAGTAAAACCTGATCTTACCTCCAAAAATAAGCAAGGTTTGAACAAAGTTAAGTGCGAAGAACGGTTAATGTACAGAGAACCATACAGGTGAAAGGTTAGAGTGAATGAGCATGGCACATCTGGAAAACTGCCATTGTGGCTGCAGCTATAGGATTGGAAGAGGAGGGTGATGAAAGATGAGGTTAGACAAGCAAGGGCCATGTAATAATAGGCCTGGCATCCATACTGAGGGGATCGGGAACTTTTGCAGGATTTTAAGTAGGGGTGTACAATGATCAGAGTATCTATAGAAAAATCATATTTTGTAACATCTCAAAATTGAGAGTGGAAAATATTGACAGTAGGGAGATTACTCAAAGGCTCTTGAAATGATCTAGCCAGTGAAAGTGGAGGAAAGCTTGTGGTGTAAGGACATTAAGGAGGCCAAACTGATGGGATCTGGGGCCTGAGGAAGGGGTAAGGGGTGATTCCTATGTTCCTGGCTGGACTGACCTCCCGGAAGTAAGAGAATCAAGGGTAGCAGATAGGGGGATGGCTTCTGTTCTATGTGTGATGCTGTGCACCCCTCTTTTCTCCTGCCTGTACTGTGGTTTCCCTTATCACTGAGAGGAAGAAGTGACAGTAACATCCTATAGGAGTTACTAGGGGAGGGTTCTCCCCTCTCTCTGTGCTTTAGTCCCAACCAGACCTTAGAGATGGAAAGAGGCAAATTTTCTCATGTCCTCTTCCACTTCCAGCTTTGCCGTTGGTACTTTAGAAGGAGGAGGTGAGGTGGAAGGGTGAGAAATACCTTTAGAACTTGGGAAGGAGTAAGGAGCAGAGGAGGGTGAGTTGTTTTCTTCTTTCTCTTCTTTGGGCATTTTACCATGTACAACTTTGGGCAAGTTATTGAATCTGAAGTAAGTGAGTATACTTAGAAGTGTCTGGCTCATAGGCAGTGATTTTCAAATGTTTGCTATTGCTGCTAATACCATACATGCATGGCGTCATCCTGGGATCTGAGTAACAGAGGGAAGTTTCTGCAGTTCTCTCCTTGTAACTTTTCCTGTGGAAAGAACAAATATTCAGGAACTGTCTGTGTAAAATGTTAGAAGAAATCATGAATTGGAGGGAATTTCTGATCATAGAAGAACCATTATTTTGTAGTCGGCCTTGCCTTTATTTTTTAGTTAGGAAAAAGGCAAGTGGTTCAGTTCATATTTAATGAGGGTAATTATTCTTACTGCCTTGCTTTCAGTGTTCACCCTCACCCATTTTAACAATAAATAACTACTTGTTTATTGGGGCTTAGGGACCAGGAATAATTGCAGGAAAAATCCCCATCATGATTCTAGGGAGGGAAGTTATTCACTAATAGAAAAATTGGATGAAAACATTCACATTTAAATAAAGGCCTTTTTGTGTTTTTTATACTTGCAGTATTTGTTAAGAGCCAAAACACTTTGTTAAAATATGCCTTTATTTAAATTTAATGATTATTTTTATTACGATTTTAATACATGCTTTTTGAAATAACAAAGTTTAAACAATGAAGAATGAAGAGTTAGAAAAATGAGTCAGCTTTGATCCTATTCCCTAATCTCTGACCCTTTTCAGAGAGAATGTCTCTTTTTTGTATATCTCCTTCCAGACCTTTTTCTTTTTTTTTCTTTTTTTTTTTTCTTTTCTTTTTTCCTTTTTTAAATTTACATCCAAATTAGTTAGCATATAGTGCAACAATGATTTCAGGAGTAGATTCCTTAGTGCCCCTTACCCATTTAGCCCATCCCCCCTTCCCACAACCCCTCCTGTAACCCTCAGTTTGTTCTCCATATTTATGAGTCTCTTCTGTTTTGTCCCCCTCCCTGTTTTTATATTATTTTTGTTTCCCTTCCCTTATGTTCATCTGTTTTGTCTCTTAAAGTCCGCATATGAGTGAAGTCATATGATATTTGTCTTTCTCTAATTTCGCTTAGCATAATACCCTCCAGTTCCATCCACGTAGTTGCAGATGGCAAGATTTCATTCTTTTTCCTTGCTGAGTAACACTCCATTGTGTGTGTGTGTACACCACATCTTCTTTATCCATTCATCCATCGATGGACATTTGGGCTTTTTCCATACTTTGGCTATTGTTGGTAGTGCTGCTATAAACATTGGGGTGACTGTGCCCCTTTGAAACAGCATCCCTGTGCCCCTTGGATAAATACCTAGTAGTGCAATTGCTGGGTCGTAGGGTAGTTCTATTTTTAGTTTTTTGAGGAACCTCCATACTGTTTTCCAGAGTGGCTGCACCAGCTTGCATTCCCACTTCCAGACCTTTTTCTACATATCTTTATATATACGGGTTTTTAGAAACAAATGGCATATGTTAGATACATATTGTTTTGTATACAATGTTCTATGAATTTTTTCACCGTTTCTCATTTGTGTTACTACATAAAGATTTACTTCTTTGTTTTTAATATTCTCTTGGATGGATGTGCTGTAATTCATTTAACTGTTTCCTTATTGATGAATATTAGATTAGTATTTCCAGTATTTTGTTAGAGATTTTTCATTCAACAAATGTTTATTGACTGTCGGGCAGTGCTAGTGAAAAAAACACAAAAATTTCTGCTCTCATGTAGTTCCCTTCTTTTGGAGGTGGCCAGGCAGTAAACGAATAAACAAGTCAGATGCTACTGAGGACTCTGAGGCAGAGGAGATACAGAGTGCTGGGAATGGGGTGTGTGCCTGTTAACATAGGTAGTCAGGAAAGGATTACCTGCAGGTGACCTTTGAGTAGAGATCTGATGAAGGTGAAGTATTGTGCTCTGAAGCTCCTGGTGGGAGAGAAGCATTCTAGGGAGGAAAGAAGCAGCACAAAGGCCCTGAGGTAGGGGCATACCTGACGTGAAAGAGCAATGAGGCTGTTATGGCCTGAGTGGAATGAGGAGATGAGGTCACAGAGGAGGTAGCAGAGAGGGATTTTTAGGCCACTGTAAGTAAGGAGTTTGTCTTTTGTTATTTTTTAAAATTTTTACTTAAAATTTTGTTTCTTTTTTATTTTAGAGAGAGCCTGCACATGAGCAGGGGAGAGGGGCAGAGGGAGAGAGAGAGAATTTTAAGCAGGTTCCACGCTCAGTGCAGAGTCCAACGTGGGGCTCAATCTCATGACCCTGGGATCATGACCTGAGCTGAAATCGAGTTGGACCCTCAACTGACTGCCACCCAGGTGCCCCAGATTTTGTCTTATTGAATGAGGTGTGGTGAGCCTTTGAATGGAAATTTCCAAGCAGAGTTATTATATAATCTGACTTAGATTTGGAATGATCACCCTGCTTTCTTGATACTAAACTATCAGAATGGAAACAAGGAGGTCATTTAGGAGGCTACTGCAACAATCTGGGCAAGATACAGTGATGGCTTGAATTGACTTGGATCAGGGTGGTCTCAATATAAATGGTAGCATGTGGTTGGATTCTAAATATGTCTTAAAGCTAGGGTGAAAGAGAAGAGTCAAGGACCACTCTGTAATTTTAGGTCTGAACAATTGGGAAGGTGGAGTTGGAAACACTACAGTAGGCAAGATTTGGCTTTGGGCACATTACATTTGAGAATCTATTAACATCAACCAGAGGTATTGAGTAAGCAGTTGGAAATATGATTTGGAGTTCAGTGGGGAGGTCAGGGTTGGAGATAAAGACCTGGGAGTCATCAGTATATTAATGCAATTTAAAGCCCTGAGCTCACCTAGTGAGTAAATTAGAGAGGAAAAGAGAATCAAGGACGCCTGTGGGCATTTCAAGGATAAGAGGCTGAGGATATGAGAAGGATGCTGCAAAGGAGACCAAGAAAGCAGCCATGAGGTAGGAGGGAAATCAAGAAAATATGATGCCAAGGAAATGAAGAGAGTGAACAGTGTCAAGTGATGAGAACTGGGAATTGACCATTGAATTTAACAATGTGGCTGTGTGGATGACTTTGACGAGAGCAATTTGAATGAGAAGGAGGGGGCCCGATTGTGGCCGGATCAAGAAAGAATGGAAGGAGAGGAATTGGGACTGTTAGTGTAAGCACCTGTTTTTGAGGGTTTGTTCTGAAAGCAATTGGAACTGTTACTATAAGCACTTCTTTCAAGGATCGGAAAATGAGGCTTTTGCTGGAGGGGGATATGAAATCAAGATATTTCTTTTGTTGTCAAAGATGGAGAAATAAAATGTTGTAAGCTTATGGATAATGATGGAGCAGAGGGAAAAATTGATGCAAGAGAAAGTGGGAGAGATTGAGAGAAGAGTTCAAGGAGTGCATTTTAATAAATTTGTATGTATGTATACAGAAATTTCTCTAAGCTAGATTCTTAAGAGGATTTCCTGAGTCAAAGGGTATGTATAAAAAATCTGTACCAGGGGCGCCTGGGTGGCTCAGTCGGTTAAGCGGCCGACTTCGGCTCAGGTCATGATCTCACGCTCCGTGAGTTTGAGCCCCGCGTCAGGCTCTGTGCTGACAGCTCAGAGCCTGGAGCCTGCTTCAGATTCTGTGTCTCCCTCTCTCTGACCTTCCCCCATTCATGCTCTGTCTCTCTCTGTCTCAAAAATAAATAATATAAAAAAAAAACGTTAAAAAAAAAAAAAAATCTGTACCAGTTTATATTCCACCTTCATTGTATACCCTTGCCAACATTGAACTTTGCTAATCTTTAAAATTATTGCCAGTCCAATGGGTGATACTTTTTTAATTTGTAGGAATTCTTTATAAAATTGAACTAATCCTTTTTTATATTCTGGCAAATATTTTCTCCCATGCGTTTTCTTGCCTTTTAACTTTGCTTACAGTATACTTTTACCATGTGGATTTTTTTTCTTCCAGTTTTTATGTAGTTAAGTCTGTCATTCATTTCCTTTCATAGCATTTGTGTTTCATTTGGATTATGTAAATATTTTATATAATCTTTTAATACGTTTATACGTTTGCCTTTTTAATTCATCTGGAGTTTATTTTTGTGTGTGTTATGAAATAGGTATCTAAGTTTTTCATCTTTTTTTGTGTTCTTAAACAGTTAAATACTGTAAGAAATAACTGTTGCTTAAAGGTTTAAAAGAAAATACCTAGATCTTCTAGGCTTGGAGCCTTTTTGAAGGGTAGATCTTTGACTTAAACATTTTCTTAATAATCTATTTGGTTTATGTACTTCCTTTTAGGTTAATTTTGGTAACTGATTTTGTTTTCCCTCAGCACCACATTCTTTTCAGCCAGATTTTCAAATTCATTGGCTTAAAATTCTACATAAAGAGAAGAAATATAAGTCTTCTTTATATTTGCAATATATCCTTTGTACTTACACCTGTATTTGGGCAGCAGATGCTGGAGCCTTTCACAGATCTAGAGATTGGTTTAGCTGTTTTCAGCCCTCATGGCCCAGCTCTTATTGCCCTTCATCTTGGGGTTATTCTTACATTGTCCTTCTCTCTCTCTCTCTCTCTGTAGGGGATTTCTGGCTTCTTGGATTGCTTTCCTATCACTCTGGTCCCATTTGCTCTTTAGCTTACAAAAATTTGTACTGTTGAAGTCTGCTCATGGATACATGCCCTTCTTGGTTTTCAATATTACTATGGACTTATTTTTATATTTCTTCTGGCATTTTGGAGAGTTTTGGGGAGGGATCAGAGGCAAATGTAAATTTTCAGTTAGCTTTTTGAAATAGGAAGTCACAATTCCTTCCTGTGGGGTTTTCTTTTATCAGAGTTCTTTGTTTAATTGCTGGTTGCACAGTAGTTAGAGTGTAATTTTACAGCACAAGTAGTGATCATCAGATGGATTTCACCTTCTTTTTTTTTAAGTGAAACCAGATGTCTCAGCAGAATATACTTGTTGAATAGAAATGTTGATATATTGTCACTAAATATTCCAATAGTACTTTTTAAAGTTGTGACATAGGCATCATAACATTTAGAACTATAAGGGACTTTACAGATCATTAGACCAACTGTCTTATTTTATGGATGAAGTATTTGAGGCCCAGAGACTTTTCAGTGATTTATCTAAGGTGACAAAGTCAGTAATCAAGCAAGACAGAAAGCCCAAGTCTCTTTACTTCAATTCTGCTATGTTTTGCTCTTTCACACATTCTTGGTGGTTCTACTTAGCTTTGTAATATGAAAGAGGTATTTTCAGCTAATAAACTTTTTTTAAACCTAAAGATGATATGTATGGCTTGGGATTGCTTCCGAAATTTGGTCTTAGATATCATATTAAATGCATTGATGTGGATTTTGTTTTTTCTCACATAGATATTATATATTAAGATATAAATGTGAATTTTAAAAGAATGGGCTGTCAAGGTATACTCTGGCCTAAATGAAAACCATATAGTTTATTCCTCTGAAGTTTCCTCTTTTCTGCTTGTAGACTTTATGTGATTAATGGACTCTTTGAATTTGTTATTAATATTTTAAAGAGGCTTAAAGAATATATATATAGGCTTCAAAATGATTTTAGTGATAGTCATAAGATAATTCAGACCAAGGTTTTCTAATTTTTTAGTTTAATATACCATGCTGCTAGATCAACATCTAAATTTATGGTGCGCCTGAGTGGCTCCGGCAGTTGAGCGTCCAGATGAGTGTAGGACTTCAGCTCAGGTTATGATCTCGTGGTTCGTGGGTTTGAGCCCCATGTATCAGGCTCTGTGCTGACGGCTCAGAGCCTGGAGCCTGCTTTGAATTCTGTGTCTGCCTCTCTCTCTGCCTCTGGGCTGTCCACTCTCTCTCTCTCTCTCTCTCTCTGTCTGTCTCTCTGTCTCAAAAATAAACATTAAAAAAAAAAATTTTTTTTAATTTAAAAGGGCTAAAATATATGTTTTTGCTTTACTTGTGATTTTTCAGCAACCGTAGAGATAGGATATACTCATCATACTTTCATTGCTTTGCTTGGTTTTTAACTTCAACAGAAGGTTTTTTAAATGTAGGACTTTGATTAATGATAATCCATGTTTGGTGGTCATGTCTTTTATTCTTGACAAACATTGAGGCTCTAATATGTACAGCATTAGTGGACTTGGGTGGGTTCTCTTCTCCCCTTGCCCACCTCAAACAATTTGAGGAGGGGAAGTTTGAAGGTAGTTGCTCTAGAATTATATTCTAAGAAGATTTATTTACTTATCTTCAGGTTTTACCTCTTGTAGCACTTTTTAAACACGTGATATGACGTATTGGTTTTGTTTTTGTAAACTAAAGAGCAATCTGTCTCCCATGAATTCTAAGAATTTAATTTTTTTACAGTTGGTCATAATGGCAGGTGAAGAAATTAATGAAGACTACCCAGTAGAAATTCATGAGTATTTATCAACATTTGAAAATTCCATTGGTGCTGTGGATGAGATGCTGAAGACCATGATGTCTGTTTCTAGAAATGAGTTGTTGCAGAAGGTATTTTAAAAATGTAATTTAGAAAACAGAGTGCTGTGTTATGAAAACATACAGAAGACATAGATTAGCGATGTGCTCCTTTTCCCCTTTATTTCAAGTGTTTGGGTATTTTTAAGGGGAAAAAACAAACCAGAACTTCAACTTTAGGAAATACTTCCTAACTGTATTTTTATTTTGACGTGGTTTTGAGAAAAAAAGGAGCACTCAAAACGTTCTTTTTGACAGACTCTGTCTTTGACCTTTTAAGTATTACAATGATGTTATCAGAGTTTCTGGAAACCCTATAGGACAAAAAGAGTAAATTGACTTTGACAGTCTAAAACAAATCTCATTATGTTTCTTCTGTCTTTGGTATTGCCTAAGCATTTTAGCCTGCCTCTTATACATAAATGCATCATGTACAGTGTTTACATTGATAAATTACTTTTGACATACAAAGCCCGGATCATAACTCCTGAAATTAAAATAATTGAAAAGAATTTTTCTTGGATTATACATATTCTTTGTCTAACTAAAGATGATACCTCGAAGTGAAAATTTGTGGGCAAAAATCTCTGGTTAACAATTTTTTTTTTTTTTGCAAATTATTTCAAGATCATTTGGTTATTGGATTATAGGAAGTGAAAGAAACATCTCTTTGATACATTGTATTTGGTGAAAGTTTAAAATATGTGATGGTGTTCACTGCATGTACTTCTTTTCTCTCTCTCTTTTTTTATTAAATAGTTGGACCCCCTTGAACAAGCAAAAGTGGATTTAGTTTCTGCTTACACGTTAAATTCAATGTTTTGGGGTATGTATATTAATTTGGAGTTAATTATGAAGCAAATTATTATGTCAAAGGTGATTTCTTTTTTAAATGCTAACAATTTATATATTGTTATACTTCATGGCAATTTTTATAGTCAGATATTTATTTCTTTTAAATCAGAATATCAGATGTCCATGAGCCGCATAAAATTTAATATTACATAGAGGTTAAATAAGATTTATCATTTTTTTGTGATATTTCTTTTTTGTGAGTAACTAGAGTTTCTTTAACTAATGCTCGCAATTAATATATATGCCATTTTGTTCCATGAAATCTTTGTCTTGTAGTTTATTTGGCAACTCAGGGAGTTAATCCTAAGGAACATCCAGTAAAGCAGGAATTGGTAAGATTGCAGTGGATTTCTTTTTATTTGACTGTTTGTTGTGGTATTCCTGAAGTCAGAGTCATAGTACTTTATCACACTAGTTGTGGAGAACAAAATTATTTAGAGTCCTAATTATGAAAGTGAGCCAGATTTCATCATGTCTTTAGTTTTTCTTTTCTTTGCCTTTGTCAGAGAATTTGTGTTCCATATATTATATAAATCTCTGGATGGGAGAACATTACAATTCAAGTAATTATTTATAACTTCCATATTATTTATTCTATAAATTCTTGAAATCCTGTTCATCTCTACAACTGCCCCCCCCCCCTTTTTTCTAAACTCTTACACAATTCTTAAAAGTATATTCTAGTTGATTTACTAGCAAAGACGGGAAAGTTTCTCCCCCACCTTTTCAATTCTTCCATTAATTCATTTTCTCAGCAGTAAAGAATCCAGTTCAGCAACAAAGCTAAAAGCTTTTTTGGCACCAGTTGTATGTGTACTGTCCAGTAATTCTGCATTAGTGACATATTTACAACCTGTAATAAATCTTCTAGGTTTGTCTTTGTATTCCATTTAGATGTATAAGTACAGTATATAAGGTCTAGTGTCTTGAAGTTTTTGCTGACTTCAAAAATTAAATCATTCAATATGAAAGAAAAAATTAGAAATCAAACTTATGGTTACCTTCTTGACTTGGCTTTATGAGTAAGAATATTAATACATTTATTCTTTGTGTTTATAAAATACAAGATAAGTATGTGAAATACACTTGACACTGTATTATTATTTTTAAGTCTTCAGGTGTTGATATGTATGTTATTTACAACTTGCTAGAGTACTTGGTCATTTATTTACAAAAAAAATGAGTAAACCAGAGCTCTTGTCTTAATTTTATAAAATAGGGAGTAAGACACGTTCTTCTTTTAAAGTTCTTGGGGGGAAAAACAAATTTATTTTTAATGTAGAAATTGTGAAAAATACTTACAGCAAAAATGTAAAACTATATGAGGCACAGATCTTGATTTGACCAGTGGTACTGGCTTTAAAATCTTAAGGAGGGTGCACTGTATGTATCATCTGTTTTCAATTTTCTGATATGGACTTTACATTTGTAAAGTTCCTCATTTTTCCTTAACACAAAGTTATTTGTAGTATTTTAATACTTGATTCTTTCATTGGAAAAGGATAAAATTATTATCTTTTTTCTCCATCAGAACCCACTTTATGGAGGAGTACGTTCATATTCTGGACGAGAGTTGGCACATAAAAAAGCATACATAAACCTATTCCCCTTTTCTGACCTTGTGACAGACATCACTAATTGATCACAGAGTCAGCGTGTGAGAGGAAATCTATTTGTCATGTATATCATGAATGGGGAAGGGCATTGCAAATAGTCAGTTTATTTATTCAACAAATAATTGAGTGCTTACTGGAAGCCAGGCATTATATCCAAGTAAGATGATTCCTCTGTAAATAAAGCTGATAAATACCACTGCCCTTGCAGCAGATGCCAGTCTATCTAGTGGAGGGAGACAAGCATTTAACATAATAAATATATGTAGTATGTAGTATGTTAGAAAGTTATAGCTTATGGGAAAAAAAAAATAGCGTAGGGTAAGGGGGATTGGAGTGCTTGAGTAGGATTCCATTTTAAATGGTAAAGGCAGCGCCTGTTAACGAGATTAATGTTTGAACCAACTGGAAGGGAGAGAGGGAGTGGCTATGTGGATATTTGAGGAAGATAACTCCTGGCAAGGCTGGAGTGGGTCTGTGTTGGGAAGACTTGGGCTTTCACTCTGAGAGAAATAGAAAACCATGAGAGGATTTTGAGCAGAGTGGTCAGCCGTTCACAATTAAAAAATTCTAGGGGTCTGCATTTTTCTGTGTAAATTTCTGTAACTATTTTTATTTTTTATTTTTTATTTATTTTTTATTTTTGGGACAGAGAGAGACAGAGCATGAACGGGGGAGGGTCAGAGAGAGAGGGAGACACAGAATCGGAAACAGGCTCCAGGCTCTGAGCCATCAGCCCAGAGCCTGACGTGGGGCTCGAACTCACGGACCGCGAGATCGTGACCTGGCTGAAGTCGGACGCTTAACCGACTGCGCCACCCAGGCGCCCCTATTTTGATTATTTTAATGAAACTTGCTTTTCATCAGTGATCACTCATTTACTATGCTATTTTATGGCTCTCATCCCCTTTATTTAAATTTTCCAGTCAAAGTATAGAATAGCCCTTTATTCTGATTAATGGTCTCAGAAGATTCGAAGTGATATGGCACAACCTATTCTGTTTTTCACCTTGTAAAGTCTGATTAGAACTATAGTTTTCATCAGAAAGTATTGTGTGCTTATTGATCAAAAACTATGAAATTGAACAAAAGATTTTGTATTTTCATTTTGCTTATTTTAATTGTGATACTAGAAAGTAAAATAAAAAAATAGTTAAGTACTACTTCATCCATTTCCTGTTTAGAAAAATTTCCAGTTTAATTTGTATGCTGCAAGTATATGAGAGCTCTATTTTAGATTATAGACTTCAGATACATAAGAGTTATTATGTGCATTTAGGTTAGTGCTAAGTTAAATATATAACCACACATAAACAATTCAATGTTTATCTCTGTAGTGATGTCTTAGTCTAGTTCTCCCTCTTTTGAAACATCAAAACACTTCTGAAATGACTTTTTAGTGTCTATTCCCCCCAGACTATGAACTCCAGGAGAGCATGGAGCATGTTTATCCTATTCACTTGCACTTACTATCACCACTCAATAGGCAATAAATACATATCTGTTGAATTTAACTGAGGTATAGTATAATAAAACTTAGTGGTGGTGAACAGCTTAGTAAATCTATTGCTTTCTTTTCTTCTTTTTTTTTAATCTTTAAGGAAAGAATCAGAGTATACATGAACAGAGTCAAGGAAATAACAGACAAGAAAAAGGCCGGCAAGCTGGACAGAGGTGCAGCTTCAAGATTTGTGAAAAATGCCCTTTGGGAACCAAAACCTAAAAATGCATCCAAAGTTGCCAATAAAGGAAAAAGTAAAAATTAGCCTTTTAGTTTTGATGTACACCTATTGAAAAAGTACATCATTTTTATTGTTTTCCACAAAGTAGATGATTATGTGGCAATACAAGGTTTAAATGTATTCCTTATTGAATTCATATATAAAATTTACATTTTAAATTTGTAATGCTAAATATTTTTTCCCCAGAAAGATTGTTATCTTTATTGATTTTCCTATAGACCACTATGAGATTTTTAACACTGTGGTATATTTTATATTTATAGTTTATCATCTTTCTTGACAAGACTCTTATTTCCCGATACAGGTCAATCTTTTCAAGTACCATTTTATAAGCAATTATGAAATTTAAGTTAAATGTTTTTTGTAAACATTTGTCTATTTTAAATGAATAATGACTTTATGAAGTATGCTATCTGAAGGCTGAAGTTATAAATACATCTGTTTTCACTATATAATATTAAGAGAATGAAATGACTTAAATGTCCATTTTTTTCTATGTTGTTACTTCATGTTTTCATGATTTTGGGAATTACTATTTTCTTTTGATATTTGAAGTGTGAAATTAAGACTTTAAGGTTATATTTTTATTCTTGGCAATTTGCCTCTATGTCCCATTTAAGGTAAAATATATTCTCATTAACTTCAGATGGGAAATGAGGTTGTATATTGATGGCTGAATTTTGGCATAATAGCTATATCCTATCAATAAAGGCTGTAAAGTTTGTATAGCTGACTGTTTATTTTTCTCTTTTGTATAAATTTGCCCTTGAAATTAGGAAGATAGGTTTTAGAAATCATTAGGAATAAATTCATGAGTTTTTGTTCCTTCTGCATTATGGCCATAGTTCTCTTGGTCTCACTTTTTCAGATTTTTGGAGTACATGTTTTTGAGGTGATATCAAGTACATACAAGTATTTTGAAACAACTTCCTATGTTATATAATGCCACTTAAGGGGAAGAGAAATCCAGAAGAGATTATATTGTGTTTATATCCTGATTTATTTTTCTGGAATATTTGTCACAGAGAATTATATGTATTAAAATTTTTTTTAATGTCTAAGTCCTTGAACTTTAATTATATGCTCTTAATGCTTTCAGTCTTTAAGTCCACATCATTATGTATAGGAATGCCAAGTACAGTAAAGTACTTTAATTTTTGAAAAAGAAGTTGTTAAAATTTTCTGTGTGATTAATTCTCCATAAGTAACCTTGAATAAATGGATTTCTTGATTTATGGTATAAGATATTGGAAACGGTCTTAAAATGTAATGGATTTTGTAAAGCATGTTGAACTCTTTCTATGACACATGAAGAGGAAGTCACTGATAGATGCAGAGTCTTTTGGCTCAGTTGTCAGACAGTTTTTGAAGTGGAAGAACATTTATAGTTATTTCATTCCTTCTTTCACCTTCATCCTCTCAAATGTTGAGCTTTTTTGAAAAGTAACTTCTTCATGACAGAAATAAATGTTCTTATGACCAAGTGTAATATACATGTGTTGTTTATTACAAAGGAACTTATAACTTGAATTTTTGTATATTTTCTAATTTCATAAAGAAAAAAGTTAAATGAAAAATGTCATACAGTTACAGAAAATCATTAACCAAGTTATTGGTTTGTGAAAATCCAACTTTTAAATTCTGTTAAGTTGGAGTTTCTTAGTGAATAATTCAGTGTTTTATTTAGTAGAAATAAACAGTTTGAGCGTATTCCATTTTAGTATGTAGAATTTGAAATACTTATTACCTGGCACATAATAAGGAGCTGAATGGTAGTAGTGCAGTGGGTTTTATTTTCATTTGTTGTTTATTCATTTCACAAATATTTAATGACATTTATTTACATTGCCAAATACGATGCTAGGTTCCACGGAAGACAACTCAAGCCTTTATTCTACTTTTATAAAGTGTTATGAAAGAAGTCTTTTTGTTCACTTTTTCAGAGTTACTAGAAAATTTATGACAAATTGTGCTCATTAACCTTAGTCAGAACCATAAAGGGTGATGGGTTGATCTATTTGACTGTGGTACAGTTATTGTTAACATAGTTTTTTCCAAATGACAGTCTGCTCTAAGTTTAGATGTTAATCACATCTTTTATTACTCTCTTTGGGAATTAACAAGTTGGAGAGGTTATAGCTATAGATATTTTTAAGATTAGAATTATAGACTATTAATCTAATACTAAATAATGAGATTTCGTTTTTTAATATTATTTTAAGTACAATTTTCTTGTTTCATAGTTGCAGGATGGGAATTCATTTTAGTAAAGTAGAATATGTTAAGAGGAAAATTGAAGGATGAATTATGGTTTACATTCCTGGAATTAGGAGGTTATGTCAAGTTGATTGGTTTTTAAGATACCCTGCAGATTAAAAAATTGTTCTACTTAGCTATTAGAAATGGATTGGTATTATTTCTAAATAAGGCTTTTAAAATTGACTAGAAATGTAGGAAATGTTTCAAAAATGGACATTGTATTGAATATAGATACTTATTTCTTAAGTAGGTCATTTGAGGAAAAGATGCTCTAGGAATCACTCAGTTTATGATATAGTTAAACTATGATTTTACGCAATAAATTATCAGAAATTTCGGCTTTACAAAGTGACATTAACTGAGAAAGATTTTGAACAGTGATTCTGACCCTCATGTAATAGCTAAGTTTGGTATATAAATGGGAGAAAAGGAGGCACTGGCATCTCATTTTCTTCTCTCATAGCATAGTTCATAAACTTGCCTGGACCAATTCAGTGGCTCTTTTACCAAATGACCTTGGTAGCAACCTATTTTATATAAATGTGATTTGAAGGTACTTTACTAATAAAAACATTTCCTTTTCCCTGTATCCTGGTCTAAAACTCTTTGGTTTTGGAAATACAAACCACATTTTGTTTATCTTATATATTAGCATTTTATAGTTGTCATTAACAATTATGTTAGGGGAAAAAGTATACAGGACTTTATAATAGAATTTTGTAGACTTGTTCTACTTGGTTAATTTGCTGTTGCTTGTGAGCAGGATTTCAACAAAATGCTTTGAATGGTTTTGGTTTGCAGAAATGTTTTCCTATCAGTGAGCTGCCATAGACTACTCTTTGGAGCAGCCACCCTCTGACGTGATGTGCCTTTTTAAAGTGTTTATTTTATGGCATAATTTTTAATATAGCTAGGAAGGATTAGTAAAGTTATCTAGAAAAGGGGATAGCTATAGTGATATGTGTTGGCAATTGAGGTTTAATTTTAATTCTGCACTCCGCCCCCCCACCCAGGCCAAAAACCAAAACCAACTTAGCTCTGTATTATTCTTCTGTTCATAAAAGGTTGAGAAAAGATGCTACCTCCCTCCCCTCCCCCCATAAGCCTGGAAGTTAAGCAAATGTATCCTGGCAGAATAACTGCATGCAAGATGTCAATTTTGTCAAGTGATATATTTCAGACAGTGTACAAAATTTGATGGTGGGAAAAATAAGCTTTTATAAATGAAACATTTAAGAGACTTTTTTATTATTTGCTTTCAGTTTACTGTTGCCTTTTAGGTGCACCATTTCAGTTTGGCAGCTACAATAAATGACTGAAGGAAATTGAAGATGATAATTCAACATTTCAAGATGCTTCTGCTGAAATGAATGTAGACCTATCCAGAATTTATAGTAATACAGTTTTTTAAAGCCGAGGACCCAGGAAATGCTATGATTTGAATGAGGTGATTAGAAGAAATATAAAATAACTTCAATCCCTTGTTATGTAGGCATTATCTATTGAGAGCCTATGTTGAAAATGTTAGTGTAAAAAGAATAGAGGCTTGTTGTGTACAATTTACTGTAGTGTGTATAATTCATCTTGGCCCTTGTCCAAAGAGGTTTAGTAATTAAAATAGCAGAAGAGTTCTTCTAACAAGGAATCACCTGATTTAGTGATCCATTTAGCAATGGCTTATCATAAACCATATTGTAATGTATCTGGCTGATACTGTTTCATTTAGTGACCTTTGCTCTCTCTAATAATAACACATTCCATGACTTATTTAAATCAAAATAATTTACTACCTTATTTCTGATACTTTTCTAGTATCTCTCCCTTAAGAAAGAAATCATCAGTAAAAATATGTATATTTGCTGGGTTTTATGAGTTTTGACATTTTTGAGCTTTAACATTTGTGATTTTGACTACGAGTGACCTTAGAGGTCCATGGGATATGCGGTATTTTGCAATTTTGCCAAAGCATAATTTTAATTACTGCTAAACACCATGCAGAATGGGATTACTCAGCTAATGATGTAGGCTAAGCTCTCAGCAGCCACGGTTTCTTCCCTTACAGTCTTATGCATTTATTCACTTATTCGTTCCACAAATATTTATTGGGCCCCTTCCGTGTGTCAGGTTCTATTATAGGCATGCGAAATTCAGCAGTTATCCAGACAGTATGTAGTGATTGGAAGATGTCAAACTTTATTATGTGCAAATGGCTGCTATGGGTTGAAATGTGTTCCCGCCAAAGACATATGTTGAAGTCCTAACTCTCAGTACCTTGTAACTCAGAAATAGGGTCATTGTAGATGTAGATAGTGAAGGTAAAGTCATTAGAGTAGGTCCTATTCCAATATGACAGATTTCCTTATAAAAGGGAAATTTGAACATAGACATGCATAGGGAGAACATCAGTTGGAGATGAAGGCAGAGATCAAGGTGACGATTGTAGAAGTCCAGGAACGCCAAAGATTGCCTGCAGACCACCAGAAGCTAAGTGAGAGGCCCAGAGCAGATTCTCTCTCACAGCCTTCAGAAGGAACAAACCTTGCCTGGGTTTGTAGTCTCCAGAGCAGAGACCATACATTTCCATTGTATAAGCCACCCAGTTTGTGGTATGTGTTATGGCAGCCCTAGCAAACAAATACAATGGCTGTTCGATGTGAGGAATTAAAAATATTAATAATTTGGATGTGTAAATATGTGTGAAAAAACTTTATGACCTAAGATGAAAGTGTAATTCTGAAGAAAACCAGGAACCTGTATAAATTTATTCAGGAATATTTTTGAATTTGGGCAAAGACCTCAGGACTTAGACTTGAAATGTCAAGGGTCTGTTATACTCATTCTGCAGCCAAAATGTTCAGACTTTCTAGCAGACATTGTCAATTATGATTGAATGTACCATCCTTTAAACTTGGTTTGAAGAAACTCATTTCCCTGAAGGAAGGAAAATTGTCAGGTTTCCATGGAGAGAATATTTTCACCAAGCCTATTATATGCTGTGTGGTCTTTTCCCAATATAATGCAGCAGTCAGGTTTAAGTAATGAAAATAAATACTTAAAACATCTTACCCAAGTTGTGCTTATCCAAGAGCACAAACCACTTAAGAAATCTCATTGAATTCAGCTTGATAGAGGTTTTTTTTTTAAGCTCTTATTCCCCCCCCCCCCCCCCCCCCCTCCCCCCCCCCCCCCCTCCCCCCT